>NW_009731163.1:57195-63462 GCF_000703405.1 Apaloderma vittatum | reverse complement strand
TTTTTTTTTGTGGTGCCCTTTTAAAACTCTTTTTCTACTTATTTGTTTACATATGTGCAGTAAAAACAAAGACATGTAAAGGAATTTTCCAGTTCTTGCCTTGGCTTCATTTATCATTCCTTGCTTTCTAGCTTTTGATCACCATATTTGTGGCATCTTTCCCTCTTGAGTTTCTTCAGTTTTTGCTTGCAAATGTGATAATGGCTGAGAACTTCCTATGACTTTTATTAATGCTTTTGATCTGTTTTAAACTATTTTCCGCTTTGGCTTTTTTAGCTAATCTTTTGTTTCTGCGTATTACATTGTAATGTTTGAAACAGAGCATCTTTTTCATTTAAATAGCTTGCAAAGTTATGCAGCAGCTTCGTGGTTCTTTGAAATGTATATGCCGGTATTTAACCTAAATGTGTGAAAATAATCTTAGCAAAGCCAATGTCTAAGATGTTTAAAACTGAACAAATACAAAAATTGTGAGATGAGGGCCTGAACTCTGACTGATGGAGGGTAATGAGTGATTAAGCTGCTGAATTAGTTGTACATTGGTGTAATGATTAAGCTGCTGAATTAATTGTACATTGATTAAAAAATGCAGTACATTAATTACTTCAGCAACAAAAATGGTACCAGAAGAAGCACAAAGTATATATTCAGGTTGTAAACTGTATTATGTGTATTTCACTGATGTTCTGAGGAAATAAGACCAAATTGGCCTCTGCTGGCCAAGGAATCAGACTGGCCATACCGTGGTGCGTCTAGCAGAGCACTTGGGATGTGGGGAATCATAATTAGTGGATATCTCTACAAGTTTCTAAGTAGTTATTAAGATTTTAATGAAATGCTTTGAATAGTATGCTTTTAAATCAATTTTATAAAGTGTCTTCTTTTTAAAAGTGAGCATTAATTGAAATTAGAAGTCTGCCATATATTTTTGAATTCAGAGATTTTCTTGCCTGATGAAGTTTATTTTTAGTAGATGAAATTAACAAGGAATTTTTGACAACTAATTGCAGCAGTTGAAATTACATTTTTACCTTCAATGACACAGGATGAATAAATAGATTTTTCATTTCCCCCTTCTCTCCCACTTGGTTGGGTTTTATTAGCTTCTTTAGTTTCCAGGACACCTACTGTTCAGGAAAAGTACTGAAAATTATTTGAAAAACAATAAACCGGTATTATATTGAAAAAGTATTTAAAAGTATTCAAAATGAATTGATATCTGCAACTATCTAGAAGCTATGAAATTCCTAGTACCTTTGTTCTGCTCCGGAAGTCTGTCATAAAATTCTGCAAATGTTAAGATGTGATTTGGTCCAGTATATTTGCTGAACCACCTACTATAATTAAAAGAAGCTTAAGCTCTGATCCCTAGACTATGCTTGATTAAAGCAATTAAATTAGAAAACTATAAGAGAGGAGGTAATAAAAAGAAGTGACATGCTGTATGAAAGGAAGAAGTTGTAATGCTATTATGAACGAAGTTTAATTTTATAATTACCAAGGCAACATCAAAGTTTAGCACTTTGTATTTCAATATCTCTCTGTTTCATCTCAATTTGCTTGAGCCAACCTTGGCAGGCTTCTGCAGCTATATAACAGAAAACAGTGATTTTCTTTCCTTTTGTCCTCAAGCTTGACAAAAAAGATAGTATTTCTGCTGTTCTGTGTAGATAAATGAGTTTGCCAGCTGTCCCGCAGCAAGCATGTGTCTCTCATGAACACTTGAAAACATCAAAGTCTAAGCAGTAACATTGCCTTGCTCTCTGGTTGGTCTTGTATTTCCCCGTGCTTAGTAGTTATTTGCATAAAATAATGATACGAGTGGGAAAGTTTGGATTAGAAAAGTGGTATTTTTAACTTCGTTTTGAAATGAGAAACAATGCATTGAAAAAGTTGTTTTTAGTCAAGCTGTTTTTATAGAGAACTTGAGGGTGGTTCCTTTTGTATGAAAGCATAGCAAAAGGGAACTTAATTTTGAAATTTCAGATACCGGTTTTGGAAGTTGTGTAATACTGCCTTGATCATTTAAAACCAAGTTTCTGTTGGTTTTTACCATAACAACGCATCTACACATGTGAATCCTAACTTGTACAACTTGTAAACATTCAAAATACCTTCACATTGTACATGAAGTTTATTTCAACAGAAGTTGTAATTGGAAAAGCCTTTTTCTGTTACAGCACTTTTGCAAAAAAATAAAAAAACGTGCAGTATTTCTATGAACACTATTTTTACTTCTTGTAACGTTTGTTAGTAAGCTAAGAGCACATGTAACACGCAGATCTAAGCACAGAACTAGACAAGGTCTAAAAGTAGTTGCCGCTAGGCAGAACTTAGGAACCAGACGTGTGCAGTAGGGAGGGACAAACAGGCTCAATTTGCAGCACTACATGGAGTCTCATGAATCTTTAGCTTTGAAATGAGCAGTTTGTAGTAACAGTTTCTTTAATAAACACAAATTTGGAAGCAGTACTAGCCCACTTTATAGTCAGATGAGATTTGTAGTTTATAAATATTCCCTTAGGACAGCTAGAGTGTACTCCTTTTTGCTAACAAGTAGCGGAGGCTGGTCTTTTCTGAAACCTTGGGAGGTTTATGCAGTTATCTGATGATCAGGAGTTATCTGATGATCAGGAGGTCTATAAAAATTACTCTTCTACAAAAGCTACAGAGAAATCCTAAAATATTTGTGTGACGTAAAAATGTAAATACGCTATGAACTACTGTAAAAGTGCAATGCTGATCAAAGGTTTGAAACTGGGTTATTGGGAAACTGGGAAACATTTCTATACATAAAACATCTAATACCATGATACTGATTACTACTGCTTTTTAATTCTTAGCAACTAAATGTTACACTTGAATGATAGTGAATTAAGAACAGAACGCAAAAAAAAAATTACTTTCTGGTACAGAGTGTGTTTTGAGCTATGTGAAAAAAAGCATGTTCTCTAAGAAATACTAGATGCTTTCATTAATTTTCCTATTAATTCCTATATTAATGGTTTTAATGAACTGTATACTTACCTAGAACTTCTCTTTTATACTGTTTTGTAGTTTTAGTGTTTCAGTAATCTTATTGTTCTTTCATGTATCATCTCATATGAAAGCAGTAAATGAAACAAAAAGCCTCACCTATAAGAGACAGTGTCTTGTTAAGATTTGTAATTGCATTTATTAGCATACATTTATCATCAGATTATGCTTTGGTCCCATATGCCATAACTTTTATTTTTGACTGTTTTGTTACCTTGTGTATTTCTATATAACATAATTTAATATCAAAGACAATAGCTTTTCAGTCTTTGCAGAAATCCCCAGTTCTATGAAAAAATATCTTTCAAGTGCGGGGGATGGTTATTAGTCACCTTGTATCTAATGTGATCCCTTATAACATTTCAAAATCCTTGCAAAATGTATATTTGAAGACTTTCTTTCTACTCTATGCAGGCTTAATTGCACAGGTAGAAAATACGACATATATAACATACAGAATAGGGCCAAAAATTTGTGTCTACTTCCAGAGCTGCATCACTCAGTCCACAGATAATAGTGTGGAATCTGATTTTCGCTCGAACCTTTCATCTGGCCTAGCATGTGCACAGCTCCTTCCGCCAATCCGCTGAGAGACGTGCGAATTCTCCCATAGTGTTGCCTAAATAAACATTTTCGTCTTCTTACTTAACACCCTGTCACAGTACTTTTTTTTTAAACAAACATCATGTAAAATTACTAGAGCACGTTCTTTGAGAAAGCTGCAAGTCCATAGACAATTGGTAACTTGTATCAGTAATGATGGTAAACGTCATAAAAGGCCAACTATAACAAGAGCCAACTGAGTAGTTGGCTTTGGGTCCAAAAGTTGTGGTACAGTTCTGGAGCCCACAGTACAAGAAAGATACGGACGTGCTGGAGTGTGTGCAGAGAAGGGCCATGAAAATGATCAGAGGGCTGGAGCACCTCTCCTGTGAAGACAGACTGAGAGAGTTGGGGCTGTTCAGTCTGCAGAAAAGAAGGCTCTGAGGAGATCTTATTGCGGCCTTCCAGTATATTAAGGGGGCCACAATAAAGCTGGTGACGGGCTTTTTAGGATGTCGAGTAGTGATAGGACTAGAGGGAATGGATTAAATCTAGAGATGGGTTGGTTTAGACTGGACATTAGGAAGAAGTTCTTCCCCAGGAGGGTGGTGAGACACTGGCACAGGTTGCCCAGAGAGGTGGTGGAAGCCCCATCCCTGGAAGTTTTTAAGGCCAGGCTGGATGGGACTCTGAGCAAACAGATCTAGTGGGGGATGTCCCTGCCCATGGCAGAGGGGTTGGAACTAGATGATCTTTAAGGTCCCTTCCAACCCTGACAATTCTATGATTCAATGTGAGTTGCTGTAGACTTCAGAAGGTTTTGAAGCTGTGTTAGTGAATATAAATAATAGCAGTGGCAGAAGGGCTGACAGTGAGGTGTTTTTGAAGACTTCTGACATGTTAACAGTGACAGAAAATAGTTATGCTGGATCAATGCTTTACCCCGAAGCCCAAAAGAAAATAATTTTTTAGTCTGGGCAGTGTCAAAGGCAGGAGACAATAATAAAACGATTTGCATTGCAAATAGCTTGGAAGTATTTATAGCCGTGTAAGTGATTTTTTTATGATTTTACAATTTAGGAATTTGAGAGGAATAGTGTGAGGATTATGTGTACAAGCTACTTAGAGATAAATGAATAATGGCAATAGAGGCTGGTCTTGCACTGCACGTGAGTGTAATTTATTCTTATTTAGTATTGTTAGTCTGTGATATGTATTTTTATTGCCTGTTTTGTGAAGTACAAACTTAAAGTATTTCTGCTCAAATACAGAAATGTTACTGCAGTGTTAATCTGTATGTACCCCACACTAAAGTTCTCTGTATTCAAACAATTATAAAATATTAAAGGAGAAATATTAAAAAGTCTTATACATTAAAACATATTATACCAAATAAACTTTCAGTAAGTTTCACCTGGTGGTGTTCTTAATTCTTTATTATTATTTTCTTGTATAATGGAGAAGACTGTAAGCATTTGATAATCAGTCCACTTATACTGACAATTAGTAGGTTTAATTATTTCACTGAGTTTTTGAGAATGTGGCTCTTGGACTTCAAAGATTGAACAGAATTATTCAGGATGACGGGAAAACAGGAACATCATCTAAGTGTTCAGCTAAAACCCCATAAACTGTGTTACTGTGAAGTATTTAATGTAATATGCCTGAAGGATCAAGAGAAATAATTTTGCATGCAGAAGGGTTTTTTCTGCATAATTTTGTTTTGCCAGAGAACTGTGATTCATGGCCATCAGAGCTCATGAAAGACAATGTCCTCATCACCAGCAATCCTGTCCACACCCATGACACAGGTTGTATCGTGGAAAAGGTACTTGTTTTCTGGTTAGCTTCTGCGTTTTAGCAACATGTTTAGAAACATTATGGTTCTAAGCCTAATTACCATGCGTTTGGTAAACTGCTCCTTCTTCCCAACAGCAGCTAGACTAAACTGCCTGCTCATGGATACAGGCTTTCCCAAAGAAGCAACTACAAAAATAATTGAGCATAGAAGGATTTTGTCTACAGTATTTTTCAGTTGCTTACCCCAAAATTGTGATAATTACAGTAAGCAAATAATACGGGACCTTAAAATACATACATAAGCGAAATAGAATTTAAAAGCTTTGTATCTTAAGCCCTTATTTATCTAAATTTTTTCTTTGGCTGTCATGCAAAAATATTTTGTCCACATAATAACATTTTTTTCCTGTGCTGAAACTGAACAATAACACAGCAGAGCAGTCAATGCACCTTTCCCATGCAGAATTCCTGAAATTTAGAGTTTTGCCATATTTTACTTTGCAAAATAATGCAGTAAAGAGCCAGAAAGTGCCTTTCCTTTTTCTCCCAGAAGCACTGGGGCTAAAACAGAGCTGCTGGTGCTTTTACAGCTGAGTAGATTTAACCAATAAAAGCAGGGGACCAGTAGGAGGAATAGCAAGAGAAGTGCTTTCCTTCCATTCCAGAAATAGGATCATGGTACAGTTTCTGAATCATAACTAGAGACCATATTCTGGCTCAATTTCAGAAGTGCCTCGAGTGTTGGATTCTGAACCTGGGTTTCTTTTACCATAATTTTCATAGAAAATACTGCTGTTTTCCAGAATATTAAGAATACTAAGGATTATAAAGGGCAAGTGTAGAGTTTTGCACCTGGGAAAGAACAACCCCGTGTGCCAATATAAGTTG
>NW_009731163.1:0-56907 GCF_000703405.1 Apaloderma vittatum | reverse complement strand
TTATGAGGAAAGGCTGAAGGAGCTGGATCTCTTTAGCTTGGAGAAGAGGAGGCTGAGGGGTGACCTCATTAACGTTTATAAATATGTAAACAGTGAGGAGAACAGAGCCAGGCAGGCTCCAATGACAGGACAAGGGGCAATGGGTACAAGCTGGAACATAGGAAGTTCCACAAAAATATTAGAAAAAACTTTTTCAGTGTGAGGGTGACAGAGCCCTGGCACAGGCTGCCCAGGGAGGTTGTGGAGTCTCCTTCTCTGGAGACATTCAAAACCCGCCTGGACGCGTTCCTGTGTGACCTACTGTAGGTGATCCTGCTCTGGCAGGGAGGTTGGACTAGATGATCTTTTGAGGTCCCTTCCAACCCCTAACATTCTGTGATTCTGTGATTCTGTGATTACACAATAATGTGTGTTGGTTTCTTACTGATTCGTCCATTCTCTTAACACAGGCTGTATAGAGTGAGATAGCAGGATATTAAGGTTATAAGCTTTTGTTATAGGGAAAAATAGAACAACATAGGCATAGTCTGTTCTTAGAGCACAGATTATGTCTCTATAGGTGGATGGCCTGAACATCCTGTATTAACTGGGGTGACAATCTAGTGGAAATGGCATGGGTTTTCCCTTGAATATTACAAAATGTGCTATGCAGGACTACTGAAGTTTTGCTATCCCTGTTTGGGAGGAGAGTGTAAGGAGTTTCCTGGTTTCATTGAATATTTCAAATATCTTTGTAGTAGTTTTCCGAGATCTAGATCATATTACCTCCTTCTTCTTGATCTGCTACTACCTTGGACCAAGTAGGTGACAGTGCTGCTTCCTGATATTTACTAAAAGAGGATGTTTGGTCTGCAATCTTTCAGAGCTGTCTTGACTAGCTTTTAGAACCATGTATAACTGCAACTTCAAAATTCTTCTCAGTGTAGCTTTTACTGTCTGAAAGCCTGAATTAGTCAACTATAAGAATGTAAATGTAGCCCTCCACATCAGCTGATAAGCCTATGCTAATTATGCTAGATATCCTCCAAGAGCTGGAAATACTGTATATGAACACTTCAAAAGATATAGTTGCATAGAAACAAGTAACTAGACTTGGAAAAATAAGTAAATGGAAATAGTATAATCACTAGCTAGCACAGTATTTACTCTGCATTTTGTCCTTACAGTCTTTTTGTACATAGTTCATAAATTCATAAGGCAAGAGGATCTGTTGTTTCAGGCTTATTCTTCATATAGCATTTACTCATATAGTCTTCATTATCAACAGCATCAGCTGATGATGTCGAGAAATGTGTGATCTACATGGAAATTTCTTTTTTTTTGTATTGGTCTTAAGGCGAGGGAAAAAACAGGTGAAGACAGACGATGCAAAATACTTGACATGTTGAACCATCCTGTGATTGAGGGCAAATGATAAAATTCATTAACGGTTTTAAATAAGTTAAGATGTGAATAAACTTTTTTTGCTGAGGAACCTCTTAGCCTGTAGATGTATCTACTTTGGGGAAATGACTGTGATCAGAGCATTAAAGTAAATATTCAAATTTTACTCTTATTCATAGGTTATAGTTTCATTCTGAATGGAGTCGTGTTAATACACATAACAAAATTTTGAGTATGAAATTACTTAGTAGTGATTTCAGTAAAATTTTATTTTACCTCATCTATTTCTGTCTAGTTCAATATTCAGCTGGTATAATTTTTTTAGAGGGCTATGAGGCTAGGGTTGTTTTGAAATGACAGCTGACATAATTCAGTTGATATTGTGATTCACTCAAATATGTAAACAAATGACAAAAATATGGATTCAATATTTCCACTGAACAAATTAGAATTACTCATTCATGGAAATTTAAATGATCTGTTTATATTTTTTCACTAAGAGAAATTAAGCAATTTCACATAACTAAGAGTGCTTGTTCCTATGAAATGTGTTATTTCTAGTGATAGGTCTAACAAAGTATGAGTTGATTTTATTTTATTCTTTTTAAGTTTTCCAATGCTGCAGGCATAGTGACATAGTGTGAGGAATGACTTTTTCTACATGAAAAAGCTGTAACAGTGTTGGTGCTGAGCAAAGCTATAGTGATGGTGAGATACCAATGCCTCTGGAAATGCATTGAAGGAGTGGTTACATGTAGAAATACACTTACACTATAAACCTAACTGAGGTGTAAGGGAAGCTGCTTGGTCTGGATTCCATTAGTAAGCAGTGTGCCAGAGCAAAAGTTAATCTTGAGAGCAGAAGAGGAAGATCTGTGTCATCCATGTTGCGGGCCAGGTGGGTTATTTTTGAATAGGTCCAGTAAGGTCCTATTGGCTGAACATCCACAAATGGAAGAAGAGCACTAGAAACAGTTTCAGAAATCACCTTTCAATTTTGTTTCATCAGGAGGCACCCAGTTCAGGTTCTCTGAAATTGTGTCATGATGCAAACCAAAGCAAGTTGAGACAATGGAGGATTTTGCTTCAGATTTCTTGATGCAAACTAAAGCACTGATGTGTATTTGATTTCTGTAATGGTAGGCTCTGAGAAACAGCATTTCAGAATAAGGGCTGAGTTCTGTGAGTCCCAAATCTTGTTATGGGAGAGAGTATTCTTCTGAGGAGGCCAGAAAGATAAACTTCCCTATGTTGAGTTAATATTTATCAATATAACTATAATGATAAAGACAATGTTGACTCTTTAGTGTCATTTTCAGAGTGGATATTATTTTCCTAGGACTCTACTACTAAAGTAATTATTGTGTGGAGAAAATTGTTATTACAATGTTAGATTATTTAGAAAATAAAAAGGTGTTAATGCAAAGTTTTGATAAAGCAAGGAGAAAAGATTTTTTTTGCATTAAGTTGTGCAGAAACCTCTTTCTTTATCATACTTTTATATTAGTAGTAGGCAGATAGAAAATTATTTCAGCTTCATAATTGTGTCTCTGTTTCACGTAGTTGGGAACTCACATTCCAGATTGGCACAGTGGATGGATTTGCTGTTTCTCATAAGATTGGAAATATATATAGCCTCTGTTAGCCTGAAGCCTTGGATGGCTTGGCTAGAACTGTAATGAACAGTGGAGCACACACCTAAATATCTGCTAAACTGTACTCAGCAAAAAATGAAATTAGTTACGTAAACTAAACACACACATGCACACATCCGTTGCTTGGAGTGAAGTTGTCAACATCAACCTTTGTGCTTCAAATAAAGGTCTGATAACAGTAGTGCATGTGTTCATCTTCTCAGGCTGGGAACATTGTAGCTTGTTTGAGATGGTCTATGAATTTTCAGCAGGTCAGTAAGGGAGACCAAAAGATTTTTAAGTTTGAGTAAACCAAGGGGGACTGTTAAAACCAAATTTGGTATTCTTCATCAGCTTCCAGTTTAGTATCAGAAGACACAATTCTTTCTTCTTTCAGCAAATACAACAGTCACCATCATGTTTTCATCTACATAAAACTAACACAGCTCAGATACAAATATAAGTGAATGAAGAAAGAGTGAGCGGTTTTGGAAGACTCAGAGAGATAATCAGAAATAGTTGTTTGGGTATTTTTTTTTAAATTTCAGATAATTCTATAAAACGCAATGCATTTAAGCAAACTCCTAAATCAAGGAGCCAAGTAAAAATTCAGGTTGGTAGGGAGCATGAATACCAAACTAAGTTACCCATTAAACTGAAGAATCTGTCAATTCTACATAGATCATCCCTCAATAAACATTACATTTACTTCTATTTTTAAGCATAATATCTTTCCAAGCACACACAAAGCTTCTTTAGAGATATCATTTGTAAGAGATTTATGAGAATTCCTAGAGGTATGATATGAAGCTGTAATAGGTTGGTTATGGAGGAGAAGTGCTTTAAATTGCTTTTTGGAGTTGGATTGCTGGCAACTAGAAATAGCTGTCTTCTTTTAATCAAAGTAATTTTGGAAGCATCAGTCATGTTTTTTAGTTTAAGCTTAATTGGCTTTTGTGTTTAGTTTAGTACTCAGTTTGCCTTTTTTGTTTTCTTTCTCAGAAGTCACTGGTTTTTGTTGCATCCTTTTGAATAGTAAGAAAACAGTATGTAAAAGTTCTATTGAGATATTTTCTGCTGTGTTCCTTTGTTGTAAGCGTGACTCTAAATAACATGCGGAATAGAGCTGCTGCTGAGTGCAGGAGAAATAGGTATCATTTCTTCTAATACTGTTCTTTTCCACAGCACAGCACATCTTCAGTGACTGGAAGTCAGACAAGACTTACTATAACTAATATGAAAGTCTGTTCCAGTTTGCGTGTGCCTTGAAGGAGGAACCCTTACTTGTGCAGAGCTCTACCATTAAAGAAGATACTTCTGAAGTCAATAATGAGTCTTAGCTACGTCAGTACTCACTATTCACTGGTGCTGATTTGTTTTCCAGAGAAAAGAGCTTTAGAAAAGTGACCTTACCTTTCAGTGACTCTCTAAAATCAATAGATGCAAACTGACACAAAAATCTGCCTTCATCAAGTAACAGAATTCATTCAGGTTTTGTGTAGTAAATGAGTGCAGCAGTATTTTAGATAAATGAACATTTGTTTTCTCCTGACAAGGCAAAGTTCATATTTTTTGCTGCATTTTGCTTTTACCCCCTCAGTACCACCATTTCAGACCCAGCAGGACACTGTATAGTGCACAGGACTTCTGGTGTTTGTGGAGTTAGGGCTTTGGAGGGTGATGTCCCAGGTGGACTACAATTGCAATCTATTTTGGATGTTCACATGTTATAATAAATAGATATATTTTTTACATTTAACCCAATATTTTAAAACTCCCAGTCTGTTTTTGCTACCTACTAAAGATACCTTCAATTGGATCCTTCATGTAGTTCAACACTTTTATCATGTGATTTTCTAAATCACCAAACCTGGTGCTGAAGTTCCCGATAATGGTAATTTTTAGCCTGCTCTCTTACAGGGCATTTTCATGTCATAGACTTTTGCTAATTTTAAGTTGCAGTTTAAAGCCACACACTTTTGATCACGTACTAGTATGCAGTTGTTGTAAAGTATCATTTTGGAAGTTACACAGATGATAGGCCAAATAGCCCTCATGCAGAATTACGTTCTTAAGCTCAGTAAATCGCCAGGGATGATCAAGGGGGAAAAAAAAAAAAAGGAAACAAAATCAACCAACAATAAAAGCTGTTGTTGGAGTTTTCTCACAGTTCCCCACTTGTTTTTTCACTCTTCCAGGAATATCGATTTAGGGCAGCACTTCACTTTCCCTGTTCTGAGCAGCACAACTCCTTTGGAGATTTGAGGTTTAGGAAGAGTTTCATCCTCTCTGTCACCTTTAGATTGTGAGGACATTCATAACAGATCTCTGAAAATAACTTTCCTTCCATTACAGAGGTTTTTTTAATATCCATAGGCTATTTATAGAGGGAAGCTTAGTCTTCTGGAAGCATGGAAGTATCATTTATATATTAGTGTCAAATTTAATCTCCGATCTTTGTAAAACAACAATAGAGAGACTGGTCAATCTTTTTTACTCAACAAGTGTAGGATTTCATTAGATTATCTAATTTTAAATGCTCTTTCCCCGTAATGTAGATGTCTTCTACTTAAGTGTAATGCTTATCTGTAAGATTCTTTAAATGTGGAGAAAGAAGTGGAAAATAGAGGAAATAAGGGAAACAAATCTATTCCCTCTTTATATTTTGCTATGGTTTGGATCAGATCTCTGCTATCCTGTATAAACAGAGAAATCAGATGTGCGTTGAAATTTTCTGCCACCAGCTCCTGGTTCTGTTTGAGTCTTGAAATATACTGACAACTTTTGAAAACAGCTCTGGACCTATTGTCCCTGATTTGTGGGCATGGGCATCTTTAATTTAAAATCTGTGCTAAGGAGATGTGGCTTCATGGCCCTGAAAATAGGCAGGATTAGATCTAATGGTTACACTTTATGGAATCTTTTTGTTTCTAAACTAAAATGATTGTGATTTTATCTCTTCAAACAACTATTACTTTCTGGAGAAAGAGCAGTTTACACTATTCTAGTCAGTCAGAGTCACCAAAATAAATTATGACTCTAGGGTGGTCTGTGACTCTGTCTCTACAGTAACAGTGGTGGGCTTTACTACAACAATATCTACTGTATTGTAAGCATTTAATGAGAAAAGGCAATTCGGAAGTTCAAAGGAAACACTCCTGAGAAAACCCATGCTGTTACCATCAGTCTTTTAAAATGAAATTTTAAAGTTAGCTGTCCATTTCTGTTGTAAAATCAATCGTTGTACTAACTTAATGAAGATCCTAACTCTGCAAAAGGTGTAAAAGAATATAAATCTCCCTTCTTTGTGTGACAAATCATTGATTTCAAGGGAGTTATTCCTAGTCCATAACTATAAGCATCTAAGTATCTTCAATAGGAACAAAGCCTGCCTGCCTTGTAAATTTGCTATCTATCTAGTTTATACTAAAAATGGTTTGTCAAGTGAAATGAGGAAGTGGTGCTTGCAGGTGTACCTGTAGCTCAGTTTGCTTAGTCACTGTGCTTAGTAGCATAATGAAACATCGATACTCAGAAATATTTTCTGCTTACATTGCAAGGCTTGTCTGCTATTTTAATTGTTATTTTTCTTTTTTTCTTGACATGCCATAATGATGTTATGAAACGTCAACACAAATCTTTTGGAGCGGTTTCTAGGTCAATGGTAAATTAATGCATTTATGTCTTCAAGAGCATTGACTTTTTAAAATACTACATATTTTGCATTTTAAGGTAAACTGTATGAAGTGGATCAGTACTCCCAGCACGTTTGTGAGTTGATATTATAGAAGATTTACTTTTTCCTGACGTTTCTGAAATGTCTTGATAAAGCTTTACTCTGTGAAATTTGAGAAATGCACTTGGGAAATCTCTACAGCAGCACTTAGACAGTCACTTCTTCCCTGGATTATTTTTCCCAGTAATTACATGTAAACTAAATATATATGCATTAATTTGTAAACATGCATGTGTGTGTAAATATATGTATATTTCACTATGAAAAAATAGCATTTTGGAAGAGCATGAAAAATCTTTGGAGCACTGAAAGAATTCTTAAGAGTGAGGCTTTTACTTGTAATTTGGGGGCCTTTCAGCAGTCGGAGTTTAAAAATATCTCTGGGAAAGCATGAGCTCTTGCTGCTATGCAGCTGTCATCAGTTGTAACAAACCACTTAAATATGGTGTTGAGTATTATTTGTTTACTGACAGTATTCATACAGAGTTTTGGTTTTCCAGGCAAATTCGAGGGTATGACACTCTACTTCTGCTTTGCATAGGTGCAATCAGTGCTCAGTCTTGTGTGGCCTCTGAATAAAATGCTGTGATAATAAAATTCTAATGACCTGGTGGAAGTACAACTGAAGAGTCTGATATGCCACTGGAATAGATTCCAGGATAGGATTTTAGCCTTGTATGCTGGACTTTATCACACCCTTAATCCTGTGGGTAGGAATAAGATCTATGTGAAATGCTTGCACAGTTCAGGATCTGACTTCCATGCTGTAAACAGAACCTTTTAATTTCTTAGCTTTTTGACTGCTTTCAGAATATCACTGGGTAAGGGTGTAGAGAAAAAGTGAGCAGAGAGAGAGTTTGCTTTCTGTTTTTCCAGAAAAGAATAGCCTGTCCAGGCAATTGTTTCTCATCATTCTCATTCACACATGTTGGCAAGTTTCCTCTCCAATTCATTCATAGAATGCTGGATTTCAGAAAACTGCTTTTGAATACTTGATTTCAGTTTCAGGAAGAGAATCTTATCTCATTGATCAGTCATCAACGAAGAATGAGTTCAGAACTGTGAAGTGAAGAGCTGAGGGCCAGATACACGAAGTGATAGTGGCATGACCCTCATTTTGGCTCACAGTTTTGACTAAAAATGTAGCAATGCCATTGTATCTAAATCTAAATCTGCAATTAAGCAGCAGAGAGAAAATTTGGATTAAGTATACAATTAAGCACCTGTAGAACTTGAAAATCACTTTTAGCCTACTTTTTTTTTTCCCCAAAGGTAGCCTGAACAAGATAATGAGGTCTGTTGGCCAACTCAGTTCCCACCATAAATATGTCAAGATCAAATGCATTTGCTTTTGGCAACTCAGCATTTATAAATCATCCCTGTTAATTCCTTCTTCAGCAAAAAAAAAAACAAACCTTACAAATCTTCTAGATCTCTGCAATTGAACAAAGGGCTGGAGTTCAGTCTTTTGAACATCACCAGTTCTTGTAAGAGGAAAAATTCGGAGAGATGAATTATTTTTATTAAAGAGAGGATTTTACCAAGGAGACAATGAGCGTTCATCTAGATCTTGAGAAGCTTAAGTGAGAAGGACTCATAGTATGGTTGAAGAATATGCTGGAAGCTTTCCTGTGGCAGCTGCGGCATGTGAGATCCAAATCACAAATTGGATTGCATTTTTCTCACACATAAAAAAGGATATGGATATTTTCAAATTTAAATCCCACTCATTTCATGTACCAGCTGCTTTATCACCACTTAGTCTCCTTTTCTTCCACTTAGAGTTCTGATATAGTTACAGTTCTTTTACCATCTCATTGAACATGACAAAAATATACATTCAGCAGCTGAGTATACAGTATGGTATGACTGCATGGTAAACTACTAAAGGAATAACAAAAATGTTTTCATTCCATATGTTCTGCATATTTGGGAAAACAATTTTTCACTTCACATTTGCATGAAACCACCGTAAGAAAGTCAAACCCATTATTTTGTTCCACTTAATTTCTTCCAAATAACAGTGTTATATTACTTCCTGACAGGGTTTAATTAACATCTCTTGAGATTTTTCCTAAACTAAGGTTTGAGATTCCTGAGAAAACTCAACTGTGAACTTATCTGACCAGGAGAAAGCTAGCAGGCTTGTTGTCATCATTATTTTATTTATAGTGTGTATGTGTCTTTGTGTGTGATGTGTGAGAGTTAAAATAATTTTACCTATATGTATGATTTTTATAAATGGGTGAGTACAATTAAGACCCATTTCTTTGTTAATTCAAGGTAGAATTCTTATTTTTCTCTTTTTGGAAACAAATTTGGGTTAGAGGCCAACAAAAATATAGATTCCCTCCATTTGTCTGTGTTTTGGGGTCCTCTGAGGACTCATCTTTCTAATATCAAAAAATGGATAAAGATAAACTGGCAGCAATGTTTGATGTGTGGTTGTCTGATCCTTTCTTGCCTAACATTATTTCAGAGAGTATGATATAGACATGGGAAAATGACTTTATGCTACTGAAATAAACAGCATTCACTGATTTTTTTATCAAATGTTGTGTATATATCCATGATAAGACAGGGGTTTCCACTGAACAACAGAAGTATTTGGGGTTTTTAGATCAATCTTTCTTTTAAGAAAAAATCTAAAAATACTGTTTATGTAGATTTGTAGTAGAACTGACTATGCTTTCAAATTTGAATACTCTCTCTACGATACATTTACCTTGCTTATGTTGCTGAAGGAAATTTCTGTCTGTTTAATATTCAAAGTAGTTTTGATATAATCCTATCTGTCAAGAACTGACAGATAGAGCAAACCAAAATGAATCATGTCAAAGTTTACATATCAGGAGAACTTTACTTAATAAATCATGGTATGGCATGCTTTGTAAGAACCATATATTAAAATTGTCAGACATTTTAAATGATATATGATCCTTGTTGGATAAAAACAGAGGAACTATAGAGATCAATTTTAAGAAATCAGAGAGTTTAAGAGAAAACATTTTCAATTTTTGTACATTTTGTCTAAACTTGAGATCAGACATCAACTGTAGGTAAAATGAAACGCTTTTGCTTAGTAAAGGAATGCACTCAGTTTTCTAAAATTGCGGAGATGGGCGCTGCGAGACGCCCAGTGCAGTGACACAACCAATCCTGGAGAAGCTGGTGGGAGCCCCAGGGAGAGTTCTCTTTTCTTTGTGAAGGGCCAGGCACCCTGGAATGGGTTCACCCTGAGAGAGGGACCTGCACCTTGGAAAGTCTCATGGTTCCGGCGGCATCCGGTGAGCTCTCGCTGACCTGTGAAAAATCGGGGGAGAAGGTGTAAGTCTCGTGCTGGGCCATACCCATATCCACAGCAGGTCTACAAGCTGAATGGCCCCTGGCATGTTGGACACCAGGGACAACTGGAGTCCTCAAGGATCAATAGGGGGACCAGTCTTGTTTAACATCATCAGCACCATGGACAGTGGCATTGAGTGCACCCTCAAGTTGTGTGGGACAGCTGACACCCTGGAGAGTAGGGATGCCATCCAGGGGGACCTCAAGAGGCTGGAGGGGTGGGCCCATGCCAACCTCATGAAGTTCAACAAGACCAAGTGCAAGGTCCTCCATCTGGGTTGGGGCAATCCCAAGCACCATTATAGGCTGGGCAGTGACTGACTTGAGAGCAGCTCTGAAGAAAAGGACTTGGAGGTGCTGGTGGACAAGAAGCTCAACGTGAGTCGTCAGTGTGCACTTGCAGCCCAGAAAGCCAATCATATCCTGGGCTGCATCGTATCCTGGCCAGCAGGTCGAGGGAGGTGATTCTCCTCCTCTACTCCACTCTGGTGAGACCCCACCTGGAGTACTTCGTCCAGTTCTGGAGTCCCTACTACAAAAAAGATATGGCCATGCTGGAACGTGTCCAGAGAAGGGCCACAAGGACGATTAGCGGGCTGGAGCACCTCTCCTATGAAGACAGACTGAGAGAGTTGGGGTTGTTCAGCCTGCAGAAAAGAAGGCTCTGAGGAGACCAGTCTATAAGAAAGCTGGTGAGGGACTTTTTAGGATGTGAGATAGTGGTAGGATTAGAGGGAATGGATTAAAACTAGAGATGGCTCGATTCAGATTGGACATTAAGAAGAAGTTCTTCACCAGGAGGGTGGTGAGACACTGGCACAGGTTGCCCAGAGAGGTGGTGCAAGCCCCAGTCCTGGAAGTTTTTAAGGCCAGGCTAGATGGGACTCTGGGCAATCTGGTCTAGTAGGGGATGTCCCTGCACATGGCGGGAGAGTTAGAACTAGATCTTTAGGGTCCCTTCCAACCTTGACAATTCTATGATTCTATGAAAAAAAATAGACATATTGCTGAAAATCAATGGAATTTTTCACGTTTCTGAATTGATGGAGATATTTCTGCAGAATTCAAGTAATGCTCTATTGATCAAACAATATATAAGGAGCTGTTTTATGGAAAATGAACACCATCTCTCTTATTAAAGTGTAATTGTAAAAATAATTGTAGATTCCACCATGCAGCATGGCTGCATGGTAAAATCTATTCCAGATTGCTGTTTTCTGCCATCCTATTTGATTCCATACTGAAATCCATTATAGAAAGAAAATAGTAAATTGCACAAGTACACTCGTCAAATGAAAGCATACCTCAGGCAGAACAGATTGAGAAGCAACTTTTATTTTGTCCTCTGTCTCTGAAAAGTAAGCTTTTCCTTCAATAGAAGTAGAAAGACCAAAGAACTGCAGCTGGTTTTTTTCACTATTTAAGGCCATCAGTGATGGTCATAGCAGCTTAGGAATGCTGTGATCTGCCTAGTAAGGTAATATAGGTATGGATCTGCTAGATTCTTGAAATGTTTAATGATTTGGTTCCAGAGCAGTGTAGTTAGGCAGTTTGTAGCAAACAAATACAATGGCTTCAGATAAGCAGCAGTTTGGAAAATATTTCACCAGGTCTAGGACCCAATCACTGTTCTATAAAGAAACACACTCTATATTACCGCAAGGTCTAAGAGCTTCTAGAAACACAAATTAATGAATATGTTAGGGAGTTACTGTCTAAAAAGAGAAGGAGAACTGGTCAGTGACTGTCACAGACTAAAAATCTGCACTGACCACAGATTTTCAATGTCTGAGATAATATGGATCTAGTAATATTTCAGATAAGAACATATATTCTCTTTTTTTTTTTGGTCATTAATATTGAACCTTTTCTCAATATCTCGGGTATTTTAAAAGTTCTGTATTACAAGTGAGCTACTCTGAACGGATATTTTTGGGATATACTGGTCAAGTATGATGCAGAAAGTGCCACAGTCTGTTAGTCAAGGATGACTTCTGGAGGGACAGGAAATGCAACTCATTGTCAAAGGGGTTCTCTGGAATTTATCTTTCCAAATATCAGTTGTCTCCAAATCTCCCTTATTTAAAGTCAAAAGTGTCTGAAACCTACATAAGACAGAAGGAAGTGCAGTGAATTTTGTAGGTAAAAACAATCTGCCTTCAGCATGAAGTGGCAGCACTTGAAGACTCATTTCAGAGGCTAATTAGACATTGGCCACAAAGACCTGTGATGCTCTTTAGTTCACAAATACAAATTACTCCCATATAAAAACCAAGTATCTTGAAAACAGTTAAAAACTGAACAGGATCTGCCACAGTATCAAATGTTTCGTTCATTAAAGCAGTAGGTGAAAGTTTTCTCCTGAACGTGCCATTAGATACAAGACAAACTGATCTGTGTCATTATCTAGGTTGTTGAGGGTTTTTTTAAGCTAGCAGGTAACTTGTTTTCTTTAATGTAGTTTAAAAAATGTTTAAAGAAGTTGTTTTGTAGAAAACAGTAACTCCGGAGTATGGGGACTCCAAAATAAAATAATTACCTGTTCTTGAAAAGCATGTATTGAAGTAGAACGATTTTGTTTGTAGGTCCATAAATCCAAGAAACAGTATTTTTGCAGCCCTTAGCAGAACAGATGTAACTCTGTGCTTCTCAACTCGCTAATTAAACACACATTAAATCTTGTGTCATATCTGCTATTGTTTTTCTCTAGTTTTGTTCAGAGTAGTGACAAGAAGGCATATAATTCTCTTCACTTTCCCCCTCCTGTTTCCTTCCCTCTGATTCCCTTAAGCAGAGCTAAACATTTGTGTTTGTGGGTTTTTTGGTTTTCTTTTTAAAGAGATAGGAGGGTAAAATACTTGAAGAAATTTAAGCTTCTTTCACAGCCTAAAAATTTTTTACATTCTTGTACTTTGTGGGATAGAAAGAACATTTCTATTCAAAGTCCTGCTGTGGTAATAATAACGAGAGTTTTACCACCTACAGTGTAAGGGTAGCTCTGTTGCAAGTATTCAGAATGAACAACTTCTGAGCTCACCTTTTCCGTCTCTCAGAAGAAGGATTAATGATTAAGGTTGGCATGTGTTGTTCAGATTGTCATTACTTTCAAAGACTATGACCCCCAAAACTTTGCCACTTTTGTGGAGCTTACTTACTGTAAGTGGCATATTGCACAATAAGAAACTGCTCTGTATTAAAGCCAATAGAAACATATAAGATAAATTTCTTCCTTCTGACTGCTTCTGAATGTTTTTTAATATAAAATTTTATATGAAGCCATATCCATATATTCCACGATTTGTATCCTGTGAATTATTTATTATTGGATTTTCATCAAGTACACACTAAAGCACATACTATCTTTATACTTTTAATGAAAATAAATATATTCTGGTTTCATTATCTTTCCATTTTAAAATTATAAATATTTCAGGGTTAATCAGTCTTAGAAATGCTGGAATTTGATGGCAGTATTGTATCTAAATTGTAAAATCTGTGAGATATACTTTGGCTGACATAAACTATAGCTGCAGAGTTCAACAAATATGTCAATCTGTTAATTCATTTCTGTGATACATTTCCTTTAAAAGGAATCTATTGTCCTGCTATTTACACTTGTTGAAATTATCAATACTAGAAGTAAGATATTAAAAACAAATAAAATTTCTCTAAGTTTCCTTGTAATCATGCAAAACCTGTATTTCCAATATTCCTACAGCACTAACCAAATACTTGGTTGGAGGTGTTGGAAATGATCCTTATTATTTGCCTCTGCCATGCTGCATTTTTTTGAGTATCACATTAAATGTCCTATCTGTAATCTCCCTAGGCGGAAAACTGCAGCTGATTTAAGTGGTTCTTTGAGCTCCAAAACAGGGTCTTATTTGTGTTTAATAGTTCTAATTTAAGACAATAAGACCAAATAGATAAGACATTAAGTTAACAAAGCTACATTTGATTTAGTTTCGTTGTTACTCTTTTATAGAATATTATAGTGCTAAAGAAATGTAATTTCCACCGATTTTCTTTGTATTAAATACTATAAAAATATGTATATAGATTATTATTTTAAATAATTAAAATTTCTATGCTGTTTGTAGAATGCCTTTTATGAAAGGCATTCAATTTTCTTCCCCTAAAATCTATGATTATTTTTTAAAAAAATTTGTCTCCAATATTTTGCACTATTCATGTACAGTCTCTTTCAGAATACACTACATAATATTAGCTACCTGTGCTAAGCTTTTCCAAACATTTCCACAGATGGAAGCAACACTTTGCTGTGTGGTGTGTCTGCTTTGTGAAGAACATAAAAACGCTTGGCACTGGTCAGTGGGTTGAGCAAAACTTTCTAGAAGGTTTATTTGAACCCTTCACTTAAGTGAAAAAACTCAAACAAACAAACAAACTCTCCCCCCCAAAAACCACAACAAAATCCCCTTAATAAGACAGTATAGTATACATAAAATAAAATTCAAAATCACTTTTGAAGACTGACACTAACTGGATCATTATTAGAATGTGAGTGAAGACATTAACAATTTAATGCTTCATCCGGAGAGAAAAACAAAAGAAAATTAAACTGAAGCCTCCAATAATTCTTTTTTTCTTCCATATATTTGGAACAAAATATTTTCAAAGGTTACCTAGACAGAAAAAAACGATAGCCAAGTAGAGTTGGGGAACAGAAATGTAGCCATTAAGAGTAACTGTAACTATTATCAGATCATAATAATATATAAATATTAAATAATCCTTCTACAGGTTTTGAGAAATAGGCTAGATCTGGTTTAAACACTGCTGGGTTTCACTCCAGTACATTCCTTGGGTTTTGCTGATATTTAACAGAGATGTGTCAGCGATTTGATCTAGAGGCATATTTCACTACAACAGGAATGTAATGAAAGGAAGGATAATAAAATTCCTATGTTTTGCCAAAGATCAAAACCACTACAATAATAAACTAGTTACGACCTGTACTTCATTTTCACCATTGTTGGGGGCTTACTGCTAACTGAAGAGTACTAAAATGTTAAACATAAAATAAAAAATAGAAGTCATGGTCATATATGCAAGATAATGACTGCCTCAGCTAGTATTTCATAAAGGACAGTACACACAGTAAGATGAAGAACTTGCAAACTTCTGTCATCTGATATTAGGAATTTAAAGCATCTTTCAGTGATTTCAGCTGTCATTTTTTCCCCTCTCTGAAGCTTGTCTTAAGAGCAGACTAGGTTATTTCTCCTTAGGGGGCTCTTGTAATCCAGGGGCAATGAGAAGGTTTTTTTGTTTTGTATGCTATAAATACAAAACAAAATATTAAATGATAGGGGTTTTTTTAATCTCCCTTAATTCAAAAAGCAAAGTCCAAATTCCTAATTTCTCTTCATAATGCATTGAATAACAATATAGGTCGACAGAATAAGTCCATGAAAATTTTCCAAATAATGAATATCTGTCTTGCTATTATTTCCTGCTCACAACTTATGTCCACTTTCCTTCAGCACTTTGGCTGTATTATGAGAAGTATTTTAGATGAATGACCCAGAAATACCATATTTTTTTCCTTTTTCCTCTCTGTCTGTAACTGACTCGTACATACAGTTGTAAAAAAAAAAAAGTTTGTGAACCTTTAGGAATTTCATGGTGTTCTGCATTAATTTGTCATAAAATGTGATCTAACCATCATCTAAGTCAAGAGTATTGACAAATATAACTGTCGTGGGTTAGGGCTGGGCCGGCCGCTAACATAGACAGACGCTCTCTAACCTCCCCCTTCCCCCCTCCAAAACAGGAAGGAAAAAGGGAATGAAGCAGAGAGACTTTCAGGTTAGAGAAGAAAAAAAAAAAAAGTAGAACAGCTTTAATGAAACAATAATAGAAATAATAGTGGAATGATAAAAGTAAAGAACTATATACAACTATAGATAGTAGCCCGATATCAAACCCGACTCCCTCCCCCGATAGCAATCCCCACTGATGCTGCAGAGCAGGAGGCACTGGGGAAGCCCCAGGCTGAGTGGCGGCGGTGAGGAGATGGATACAGGGAGCTGGATTCAAGGAGTCAGAATCCAGGTCAAAAGCAGGAGATGGGATGGAGTCCTCTCTGGACACTGGCCATTGCAGAGAAGGACAAAGAAGAAAAGGGCAAAAAGGGCCGAAACTCTTGTGATCACTCAGTTTATACTGAATATGACGTATATGGGATGGAATACTCTCATTGGTCACCTGTCCTGTCTATTACTCCCTGGAGGTGCAAACTTTTACTTCCTTGTGACCTCTCTTACTCCCCGGCACCCCCAGTGTGGCACACAAGAGCCAGCAGTGGCCTTGGTCACTACAGGAATAAGTATCAGCAAGAGCCTTTCTGCATCCCAGTTCGAGGCAGTAACTGCAAACATCAGGTGTTATCACTGCCAGTAGCACACACTGTCTGCAAAAACATGCTGCGAACTTCAGCAAGTGCAGCCTTTTAGAAAAGACTAAACTGAAAAGTAAAAATCACTAAATAGGACTGGGTTTTAGCTAAACCCAGGACAATAACGTGCTGGAAATAATAACACAAAAACAATATTGATCCTCCATGTCTTTATTTAACATTCAAAATGTTAATGGAAAAAGTAAGTGAACCCTTGAGCAGACTTCAAAAAATTTTGTTAAGAAAATATGTTTGGAGGTGTGGACTGGAGCTACGTTGACTGAAAAAAAACACTCAAACTTTTCGAGTTTGCTCTGCACAAGATGTATGCATATATGAAATTCCAAAAGGTTCACTTATTTTTCTTGGAACTGTATTTTATCTTTCATACTATATTCTCTTTATTCTGGTGAATTTTCAAAATATATTTCTTTAACTTCAGAGTTAAGAAACTTTTTTATTTCTTCATATTAAAATATACACTTATAATTCCATTCAGGAAATATGTCTTAGTCATGGCATAATATGCCTGAATTTACAAACAGGGCATTTTTTTAAGTGCAACATTAATAATACATAAAATACAATATTTATTTTAGTAGATATATTTTTTTTCTGGACTGTGTGAACAGGTACTTCCATATTATCAGACTACTACTGTATTATCAGACTACTAATTCAAAAAATCAGAAAAATAAACAGATTGATCTATGAGAGTACTTTGAATCTTGTGGAGTGAAAAAGACTCACCAGTTCGTAAACCTTTTCACTGTGTTAATTTCAATAAGGATTGTGTCAAGAGAATAGTACAAAGCAATCCAGATCTCCTCTGACTTTCTCTATTCACCTTACCAGTTTTTCCCACTGCACTCCTTATTTGCTTTCCTGAGAACAGGTGTTCTGAAACAGTGGGCTCCCAACATTTTGGCACCATGTTTGTAGCAGAAAGTTTTATTGCCAGACACTGATGTTGCAGCTAAGTTAAAATTAAGCTGCTATGAGACTGAGGAAACAAAGCTAATATTTTGAAGAAGCTGAAGTTATTCTGTATTTAGAAGCCTTGCTCTAAGTAGAAAGACTTTTCTTGTATTGGATTAGAAAAATGGAAGCAATTTAAAAAACAAATAAATTCTACTTTCTTCATCACTTTTCGTTTTTCCTACTTTAGATCACATGATGCAATTTTGCCTTTGTTTCTTTTGTTCTTAATTTTAACTATGCAACATTTTTAAAGAAGAAAGTAATATGGACAGTTGTTCCACTCCTTCCCATCTTTTCCTCCCTTCTCCAGCCTCCTCCCCTTTTAGAAGCAGAAATCTACTATAGACAAATTACTGTACTTTCATACTTCTTGCATGTTCATGAGCTGACCTGTCTGTGTTACCAGCAGGCTGGGAAGTGGAGAAAACTCCACAGCTTCCCGGCCCTTCTTCTGCACTGTTCAGTCCTTTGAATGAGGGATTTTCAGAAAACTGATGACGCATTTCAGAAAGATACATGGTCTGGTGTGGACCTCTGTATTAAATGTGCTGCGACTGAAATGCAAGATGTGCAGGATGAAGGCTCCATGGTATAAGAAATACAGAGCCCATGTATACTAAGTACAGAAATGTCCCACTGAACTCTGCCAGCAATGATTTCCATTCATGCTATTTTGTGTTGTTAAACCTGAAGAATGCCCTTCAAGACAAGATAGTGCTGTTACCTTGGAAATATCCAGCTGTGCATGGGTAATTTGCCCAGCACTTCTACCACTTCTCAGAGCTTTTATCCATATTTACTGAAACAACATCTTTGACTCAAACTAAAACTTGGTTAATGTTCATGGAAAACCCACTGTTAGCCACTCTGGATTTTTGATTACACTTTAGCAGCCTAACTAGAAAAAAATGAGTTTGATATGCAAGAGTAGATCTTGTCTATCCAAAGCCTGAATGTTGTCTCATTTACTTCCTCAATTTCTCTATATATCCACAGAATCATAGAATCATAGAATCATAGAATAGAATCGTATTAGCTGTAAGAGACTAGCCTTTGTCCCGGCCCTATCAACCTACTAAATGATTCCCCCCAACACAACACCCACCCATCTCTTAAACACCTCCAGGGACAATGACTCAACCACCTCTCTGGGCAGCCTGTTCCAATGGCTGACAACTCTCTCAGTAAAGAAATTCTTCCTAATATCTAACCTGAACCTCCCCTGGCGCAATTTAAATCCATTTCCCCTTGTCCTGTGGCTCTCCACTAGGGAGAACAGACCAACCTTTGTCTCTCTACAACCTCCCTTCAGGTAGTTGTAGAGAGCAATGAGGTCTCCCCTCAGTCTCCTCTTCTCTAGGCTAAACAGCCCCAGATCCCTCAGCCATTCCTCATAAGAATTACATTCTAAGCCCTTTCCCAGCTTGGTAGCCCCAATCTACCATTATTGCAATAGTTTGAAAAAAATTACCCTTTTGCACTTCCTGAGGGTGGTCTCAAAGAGGAGCATCATTTTGCTGGGACAAATATGAGGGACTACTGATATTACTTCATGTGATTACTTGCTCTGAATTTACTGTTGAGATCTGGAGTTGTGTGTCTCTAACATAATACAGAGCACAAAGTTCATCCAGTTGTAATATGCACATAAAGTAAACTGAGGGACTTAGTACAATGTTCTACATTTTTGAGAAAGCATCAAACACATCTTAATTAAGGAGTCAAACTTGGTGTTTTATTTCAACAGACTTCACGAGTCAGTTAAACTGAACTACTGAACTGCAGTCCTGAAAATCTGTTACAGACTTCTCATGCTGACTCAGGCAATTTATTTGACCTTCATTTTCCTTCATGCTGCAGGTGTAAAATGAGATTAAAATGTCTTTTTTGCTATCCCTTGATGATCTGACGTGTTTAGGTTGAAGATTTGAGGGGAAGAGAGTAAGGCCATTGATGACATGACTTCCTGTATTGCTTTAATTGTCCCAATTTTCATTTAGAAATTACTTGTGATGAGCCTTACCGAGACATTTTCTTCCCCATGAACTAGCACTGAAAATGCAATTAGGAAAGCTGCTGCAACTAAGTGTCCATCAAGATGAGAAAGAGAGGGAGGGAGAGACTGATGATAGGGCCAGACTGCTTCAGAAAGACCTGCTGTCCCAAAATTATTACCTCCGATAGTCTGGGTTTGGTGATGTTTTTCCTTTTTTTTTTTTTTTTAAGTAACACTCACTTAGATTCAAGAGAAAGATTAGGAGGTTGGCTGTTGGGCAAGTATTTTTCTTCCTAATGAATAGGACTTTACTTTGAAATACCTGTTGGCTTTTTGAAGTTTGCTAATGAAGTATGCTTTCTCTTACAAATCTGAAAACCTGCTTCAATATACTAAGAAAACTGGGTCTTTAACTTTGCATTTGGCCTTTCAGCACCATCATGCCTAAATACAGACTAAATACATGTTAAAAAGAATCTGTGAACCTGTCCCATGTTCTATTTTTGAGAAAAGAAACCTTACATTCAAATTAAAATCAGCCTCAAAAGCCATTCTCAAAAGCCAGCATTTGAAATGCTGTTCATTTAAATTTAAATGTTATATATGCATGAAGAAACACAACTGTATTAGCAGTTGTTTCTATTTCTTTTGAAACATAACTAACAAAAACATAAAGTTTCAGTAACTTAACCACAGGTGATTTGCCACATGAAGTGGTATTTCTTAGACATCTCAAGCTGACAAAATGTCAGTGGGATCAGTCTACTAAAACTCTTTAGGATGTTTCATGGTTTCAAGGATAATGAAGTGGAGGGATTTGGCAAATTTCCTCTGGGAAGTCAAAGCTTGTCACCTGCATAAGCCTCCTATCAAAGCTACTTCACAGATAAACTGTAAGGAGAACTCTGATCCCACATGACATTGATTTTTAAAATTTCTATTTGGTTTCTCAGAATTCAGCGAAGTTATTTGTGTGATAGCCATAGTGAGTGGCAGGTTTAAGAATCAAATATAGGATGAACAGAATAAACATGGATTACTCTGCAGTAATTGATCCTTAAGGACATAATTTTACTTTATTCCTCTCTTGACATCAACATATTTTTTAAATACAAATTTGCACTGAGTTTGTATATCCTTTGAAATGTTGTGGGTTTTTTCAAAGTAACATTTTGGATTATAGGTCAACTATTGTGTAAGCAGGATAATAGCAATATATCCCCTGAAACTGAATATCACATTGTCAGTTACAATACTAGTGCTATTTATTATTAAAAATAACAATTTTGTAAAGCCAGAGGTATAAATAATCCAGTGTTATGAAGACTGTCGAAAGAACTCCATCAATCTTTTAAGTCTATAAAGCCGTTTTATAAAATATGGTCCTTATTCTGTGTCACATCTAAAACTGATAACCTTGTTTTTTCCTTCTCAAGTTTTTGGTGAAACTCATCCATGTAAAGGGACTGCCTTTGCCCACCTTGTGCTGTGAAAGATTCCTTAGGAAATGCTAACAAGGAATCTTAACTTTATTTGTGATGTCTTGGTTAGTCATAGACAAGGCATTTTTCTTGTAGAAGAACACAGAGGAAGGGGTCTGAAATAAAATGGTTCTCCAAATAGGCTCTTCTAGGGACATGAGACAGAATGGCAAAACCCATCATAGAAAAAGAACTGCAGCAGTCCTATTTTTAAAGTCACTTTCCAACTTTCTGGAAAGAAGATACATTTTTGTTGATGATTTTGAGGATGAAACACACATAACCTGACCAAAGAAAATGTTCTTATTCTTTGGAGGCACTTGGAGATATGTCTCATACTGCTCTAGTATCAATAGATGCTGGGGAAAATAAACTAAACTAGAGCCTGAACTTTGGAAGTGCAATAAAAGGGACAAATGTCTAGGGGACAGTAAATTCTAAAGTACATTAGAGAGACAGTTTAGGCATCTAAATTTAGAAAAACAGTAGGGCACAATGATGTTGGATAATCTGACATCATGGAGTAATACGTAGTTATTTAAAAATACAGTACTAAACTGAGAGGAATTTTGATTTTAAATAGGTAAAGCCAGACTGAATCTTTTGTATAGAAACAGAGAATGTCCCAGTTCCTAGCGCTACCTGTTGGAGCAGATTGCCCATACATTTACTGTTTGGCTCCAAACTTTCACTGCTCTGGTTTAGCCCACAATTAGTTTTCAAAAAATCTGGAGAAGAGAAATTTGAATAGAAGCATTTTTTTCTTCTATATGATTATATTTAGATAAAAATTTTGGAGATCTACATGTTGTAATTAAAAATTCACATATTTAAAAAATCTTTAAGGAAAGGATGTCAATCAGATTTTGAAATATGCTGAACTTTGTTAAGCTTTATTTGTAGTTTTCAGCATATAAAATGGATGTCTGAGCATCACATCGATGTCCTTGTATGTAATCAAACAACTGAGTAGATAAAGGGATGCCAGGCTTGCTTGGCATCTCATGAATGCAGATCATGCCTTATAAATTTGTTATAATTAAGATGGGTGATTGTTTTAAATGGCAGAATTACATGAATAAATCCAATTGCGTTGCTACTATAGGAATTTAATTCAAAGTCCACTGTAGGCCTCAGGGAGTTGGCATTGTCCAATTAAATGAAAAGTGTGTCTAATACTAAGTGGCTAAAAGAAACATAATTACTATGGATAACTGGAAATAACAGGATTAGAGATGAAAAATTACACATTAGAATTAGGATCCTGAATGTATTGTGCATGAATTCAGTAGTGAACCTATGAATAGAAAATACCAATAGGAATGGATCAACTTTTATTATTGTTTTTTGAGGAAGTAGGAAAATATGGGACTAGCTGGTGCATACACATTCACGCTCCCCTGGCTAAAAACACTGCGGTAACTAGGGGTGACATTGCCAAAGCCTTGGCACAGGTATGCTTAGACCCATGAAGAGCCACACTTTAGCTTAGTCTAATTCACAGATTTGTTCTAGCTGATAGTTGAAGCTGCGGGGGATCTTTTTACTCCTGTGTAGGATTTTGGGGGAGTATTATCAGCTTATTGAAACAAAACTGCTTTTTGATACAAAATCAGGACTAGGTGAACTAAATTTTGTTGACTTTAGTACGAGGGCAGCAAGACTTTGGAATAAATTGCCCAGAGATGTTGTGGCTGCCCCCTCCCTGGAGGTATCAAGGCCAAGCTGGACGGAGCCTTGAGTAGCCTGATCTAGTTGAGAGGCGTCCCTGCCCATGACAGGGAGGTTGGACTAGATGATCTCTAAGGTCCCTACCAGCCGATGCCATTCTACGATTCTATGGACTGCACTGTGTTACCAAAATGTACATGTTCTGATAAGCCCAATCGTGTGCATGAAGAAGCTAATGAGGAACAGCATGGACGTAGTGTAGTACTTGCATAACAAAATATATTTTTAACTCCCTTTTATGAGGAGGGAGAGAAGAACTGGGTAAAGAGAACAGCACCTAGCCACTGACTGCTTCAATTTGGTTAATTCAAGGGTGGGTTTATTGATCTAAATCAATCTGAGGTATCAAACCAGTTATAACTTACATTTTGCTTGTATGCAGTGTATGCTCCTTGGCAGTGGTTTTAAATGTGCCCCCTCTCTGTCTTCCACAACTACCTTGATCCCCTAATACAATTCCTTATTATAATATTCTTTTTTTCCTTCTTTCAAATAGTTATGTCTACTATTCCTGAATTTTACTTTTAAATTCATCTAGTCTTTTTCTCCTAGACGGCTCAACTTTCCAGTTTACATTACCTAGATAATCCATTATAACACTTATGCAAAAGACTGTATAATTTGAAATGTTTCTATTTATACTGAACTTATCCAATTAAGAACAGTAAAGGCTTAATTAATCCTTATAGCATGAAACAATATTGTTTAATTACTGCAACATTATATTGGAAAGAAAAATAGCATTTATATATAACTGTAATATGCCTACGGGTACTAATAGATTTAATTTAACTCTTTTTAGATCAAAATATTTCTCTCCTTACTGTAAGGAAATGACTAAAAGCCATTGGTTGTTTTTAATGTGTCCAGAAGTAAATCCTGTAAATAAATTCACTTCATGTGCCGAAATAATTAAAGTTTGGTCTTGTGAAACTCTGTGCATGGATCATAGATCAGAGTTTATTGTATTAAAGAAAAGTACATCAAGGTTACAAAATCACAACATCAGAGAACTCACATTTCACAAAGCAATTATCTCACCTTCTCAAGGATACATCACTATTAAAATGCACTGTATACTTAGTTTTGATTCTTTGTTTATTGCAGAAAAATATGAAGCATTTGTAGATAAGCTAACAGCTTCTATTTTATATTCATGCTTCTCTTCTTGTCCTGTACATTCTTAATAGTTTTATCATTTTGACAACTGATGTGGTACCACCCATACAGCGAATAGAGCTTCCATGGTGTAACAAACTCATCTGGTTCTGTAACAAAAATATTACTGAGCTTCCTAGTTTTGAGTCCATGTGCCTGTAATAAACCATCGTTGTGTATAACTTCTAAAAGCAAGGTGTTTTACTGAAGTGGACTGATGCTGACATTCACCCAGCATTTGCTGCTAGGTTCAAATTTTGTGATGTTCAGCCTAAAGCTGACTGAGCCTCCCTCAGGCTGATTGAGCTGCAGCTCACTCTTTGCTTGCCCTTGCCCAGCTGGATGCTGCTTTCCCAGTGGCCCAGCCTCCTCAGGGTGGGTACTGGAGTTCTCCCATGGCCCCTTTGTCCAGAAATGTTTGATCTTTAATGCTCCAGCTCAGGCTGTCATCTCTCTGAGCACACAGACTCAAGTCATGCAGGTATTCTAACATGGATCATCTCTGATTTTTGCTAGCTCAAGAAAATAATGATCTAAGCATAATAATACCAGAATTTAATGCATTTTCTCACAGCAGTTAATTACTGCTCATAAAACATTCTCTGGACTTGAAAGCTCATGAGTTAAAAATTCAGCACCCTTCCTCCCTTTTCTTCTTCCAACATCTTTTTTTTTTTACAGTATTGCTCTCCAGATTCTCTTTTCAGCAACTGATTCTCTCTTCTTTTATTCTAAACAACTAGGGGGAGAGAGTCTTACTTTATAGCTTCAACTTCTTTCAGATAGTCTTCTGCTTAGTTTCAATCAGTCACCTTCCTTAGCTATCTGTTGCATGGCTTCCGCTTCTCTGACACTGAGTTTTGAAAATCTCAGAATTTTCTCTTTGTAGTTTCGTTATATTACTATTGCATAATTGTTTCATACAGGAGTTAATGAGGAAACAAGGCTCTACATTCAAATGAGGCTTGCAACCTGTGACGGTGCCCACTGATCCGTTAGAATTATTCAGCTGTACCCTGATAGGCTTCCTAAGCGAGGAAACCAGAAAAAATGGAATGCTGTAGGAATATAGGGTCTACACAGACACAGCCTTTGAAGGTCAGTTTTGCCTTGAAGGTCAATTTTGTCCCTTGTATCTGGCTGTTTATTTTTTTAAGCCACACAATATATAAACATAATTTGGCTAAGTGGTCTTGTACGTGCACACCTTCCCCACAATCCCCAAACCTGTCACTCTTAGTATTTGCAATAATTGAGGGTATCTACTGCAATGGGCAAAAGTATCATGAAGATAAAGAGAATTTCCAGAAGGAGAGGAAAAAAAAAGAGTTATGGAGAAAAACATTAAATATATCACATGGGTCCCTGCTTGTAACTGAGGTGCCAAATCAAATTTCACCACCAATTAAAAGGCGCATAAGTTCTAACCCGTGGACTGACTGTCAGGGGAACAGGTAATTTGGAAAGAGGAGGGAGGTGTGTAAGAGCGCTGCTGACATGTCTAGCAGACTTCTTGATACGAAGTGCACCGTGAAACTCGGGAGGCTTTAGTTGTATTATTGGCTTACTGAACCATAAAAATAAAGATGTTCAACTTAGGGCAAGACAGAGTAATTGGTTTTACATTTTTTCTTGTCAAAAGTCAAGATGAAAAGGAAGCATAAAATACCTTTTAAATTGAACTTGGTATTTCAGTAGACACATACTTTATTCCACATCCAGGTGTGAAATACTGTCCCATAAAGTTAAATACATAGATATTTTTTCAATATCTAAATTAGTATTTTGAGACAAATATTCAATTAATTTTGAAGACATCAAAATTTTGCAAAAAATAGTGGTAAAATCTATCTTCTAATGAAAGTAAATTTGTAAATCATTTTATTCACCTGAATCTCTGGCTTTTTGTTGTTACTGTTAGAATGAAAAATATAAGGTAGTTCTTAATCACCCGTCTAAATATTTTCATTTTTGTCCATTTCTATTTTTCTCATCATCATATCCTGTCTCTGGCTTGCCTCTGCTTCAGAAAAGCCACTTTAACATGTACATAAGGGCTTGCCATAGCTGATAAAAGAAGGGTTTTCATATTGCTCGTGAATCAAGTCTTTCTTAGCTGAAGTCCCTGTGTTCAGGTAGGATGGGTCAGCTTTTGGGCCATATCAGTGCCTTCTCAGGAAAGCAAAAAATCGGAAATTTTCACCTTGCAAGCTACTGGGCCCATCTTTCCTTTCTACATCTGCTTTGTGCATTTTGTATAGCCGTACTAGAACCTCAACGATTTTCTTTTTTTAAATTATTTTACTGTATTGATAAAGCAGCTATTTGCTGTATCTGAAAGCTTTCAGGCTTGCAGGGCTCAAAGAGGCACCATCCCAGGCAGCCCAGTGAGTGGGGTTGCTTCCCTGATTTATTTATTTTTTTTTAAGTGCTGGTGTTTGTACTTCAGATCAGGATGCCTATGCCAATTTATTTTCAAATGTAACATGGTGACTTTTTGTACTATCTAGAAGGAAGTGATAGTGATTACTACTATAGGGAGGCTTACACCTGGGAAAGCTCTCTGAAATCTGCATAATACACCCTACCAACCCACAGTACTCTGTTGATGATGTCTGGGAAGCTTTCCTGAAGCTAGGTGTGCAAAGAATATGCAGGTAGTATTTATTTTTGTGGGAAAAATTTATCTCTGCTGATAGCCAGAGCTTAAACTATGTGCTAACAAAGACATCAAATGATGGCTCTGTATATTGACAGATTAAAAAAAAAATAACTATTTAGCCTAGACACAGCTTCTTGGTGGTCAACAGAGTCTGTAAAGAGTCACTTACTCTGAGATATATCTCTTAACAGACGTGTCTGTTACTAGCAAATCACCTCTACAAGCAGCTGCAGCTGTGATTAAGAACAGAAATATAGCTGTAAAGCAATTTGCTAACCCACTGCTGCTTAATTTAATTTGAACATTCCTTATGGCTTTAGTAATCTAATTTTATCATATAGTGTTTTATTTGATCTGAATATGCTAATGAAAAGGACTGAAGCATGTATGTATGAAGACAAGACAAAAACAGCAAAACAAGGAAATAAGTATATTTTAGCTATGTTTCCATGATGCTTATATTAATCATAGAATCATAGAATCATAGAATGGCATAGGCTGGAAGGGACCTTAGAGATCATCTAGTCCAACCTCCCTGTTTTGGGCAGGGACGCCACCTCTCGACTAGACCTGGCAACACATGGGGACCGAGCAGGAATCGAACCCGCGACCTCGGTGTTGGTCCTTATTGCCAGCACCGCGCTCAAACCACTGAGCTAACCGGCCCCCTAATTAGTGGCTTTTGATCCTAAAACAGCTGGATAAAGAATCTTGAAGTGTTCTACAGGCTAATTAACAACATAGTGAAGTCACATTTACTATTTATTAATCAAGATGTGGTTTTGATTGGACAAATAAAGCCACTGTTTTGGTATTGAATTATCAAGATTGAAGCTTTAGGTTTGTCAAAGTGTATTAGAAATACTTAACTTACTTGAGCGTGATGACCTTCTGAAGCTGATGAGATTCCTTCTGCTTAAAATGAAGCACATGGTCTAGTGATTTGTAAGGTCAGGGGCCTTGAGTATTGGCACCCACAGAAAAAGTGAAAGAGAGGGAAATCTACTGTGTCACGAAGCGTTAAAAATATTCCATTTTTAGCAATTATACTTTTGATAAGCATAGAACATGCCAAATGAATCTGAGGTATTTATCTAACTGACTTCACATAGTTAACAGAAAGCCTATCCAAGTTAAACTGATTATCAGTATACAAAAAAAAAGTTTAAAAACTCAAAATTTTGACTATAAAAAGTAAAGCATAAACATCGTGAACAAGAATTGTTGTTTCATTCTACAGTGAAGTTAACCTTCACAAAAGAAGAAATATTAAACAAGATGAATTTAGATATTTTTAATTAAGGTGTCATAGAGTGTGGTTTTTCTTTAATAAAATATCAAAGCCAAAGCAATTAACGTATCTTCTAATTGAGAAAAATTAAAGCAAAACAATTTGAACAGTAAAATCCCTTTTTACCATTCATATATAGTATTATGAATTATCATTGCATTGACATAATTCTTATGTAGCCTGTATTTGCAAGTATTTTTCCTCTTAAATTGCTTAAGAAATAAAATTACTCAGTATCTTCCATATGTTGTTCCTTACTGAATAACACCTACATAGTTCATGCAGCAATGCCATAGACTTCAAGAATGCCTAGCACTGGAAACAAGTGGTTTGCCTCAAGAAGAGAAAAGAGGTCCTTTAAAGAACAAGCCTGAATGCCTTTTCTTTCCTCATATGCCATCGGCTTCCAGGTGGTTTGAAAGAGATTTCGGTTTTCTCAGCTGTCTACTCCCTTTGCTCAGGAGTGGCATTTGGTTACTTGAAGAAAAGATCACGTCCTCCTTGCTGACTCTTTCTGGAAGTACTGCGCCATATTTTTGGTTTAAGGGGTGGACAAGCACTCCTCCTTTCTGGTCATGATGGCATGGCTTTTCACTCTGCTCTGCAATGCCTTAGTAGTTTGACTGTGATTATTTATTTTTTCTCTTGCTAGTGGTTAAGTACAAATCAATAACTTACTTTTTTCAAATTGGTCTTTTTGATGAGTTTCAAGAAGAACTAAGGTTTTTAGATGCCTCTCAATGGCTTGAAATCATTATTCTGAAAATATATGTGGTCCCACCTGTCCGTCAAGTGTGAGATTTGACTAGTTTAAAGTTAAGTAAATGCTGCCCTAGATTGCACTAGATAGAGAAGTGAGATTTTAGTTTCTGAATAGGTGCAGTGTTACAGGGGTCAGTGGTCAGGAGGCTGCAGTCATAGTGTATGAATGGATTAAATACTTTGATAGCAGAAGCCAAAACAAAATATGTTCCTGTTTTGTCTGCTCTAGGTGATCCTGCTCTGGCAGAAGAGTTGGACTAGATGATCTCCAGATGTCCCTTCCAACGCCTAACATTTCATGATTCTATGATTCTATGATTTTATGATTCTATCATTCTATCATTCTAAGATTCTATGAAAAAGTCTTGTAAAAGCCAACTGGACATCTTGGAATTTTTTTCGGTTTGGCTTTTTTTTTCTTTTATTTCTTTCCATTCTTGTTGGTGTTACAAAATCAGACAGCATGGTAGTGCAGGTTATCTGAAGCCCGAAAAGCGGCCAAATTGTTGTGCAATTACATGAATAAGCATCAACAGACAAAATTGGCTGGTGGACCATGAGTTTAGGAAATAAAGTTATGGAATTTTAGGTCCCACAGATGCAATACCTTACACCCACTGGTGATCCTCCAGTGTTTTTGCTCTATGCAGTACAAATGATGCTGTTATTACTGCGATCTGGGTATGCACACCTTATGCCTGGTTATTATTATTTCACGTGTGTATTCAAGAGAGCTGTGGCCTGTCATTTAAGCCTTGTCCTGTCTTTGTGTCATGCTGCTTTGTGCCTCTAGTCCAGTTCAGCATTTTCAGAGTACATACGTGTTCAGCTGAAATCTGAGTGAAGCCCTATGGGATTGCTACTTGTGATTTTGTTTTGGTGTGTACTCTTGTTGCTCTGTGCATGTTTGTTTTGTTGTGTGGAATGCAAAACTCCTTGTTTACTTTCTGACAAGCGATTAGCTTCATCTAGAGTAAAAGAATGGTTTGAATGAGCTTCTGCTGCTAACAGTGAGGAGGATCCTAAGCTCCGAGTCCTTAAACCTTTTACGTGAAGGGATCAGTGGGGATTTTTAAGTTGACTGAACTGATGGAGATTACCATAGCGAACAACCCTCAAATAGCTGAAAAGGTTAGACATATGTTTCAAACAAATGTCCTTCAGTTGACTAATTGGAAAGTAATGCAGTGTTGAAGAGTTACAAAATGTCACAAAGGAAATTATAACAAAAAATGCATAGGATTTTTGGACAGAATTTTCTTGAAATTTAATGGGATGAGTATAATGTAACTGCTACATATGAGAAACAACACTTTTTCTAATGTCTTTGGAATGCCACTGCTTAATTATAAATAATATATAGATGTTATCCATTAGATAATTGGATTAAGCTGTAATTGAAAAAAAAATCTGCTAAATCATCCATTTAGCTAAATTAAATATCATGATAATGGTATGTGTTCATATAGTAAAACCAATCTTACATAGCTTTTAGGAAGATTATTATTAGGAAATCCTAATTTACTCCTCTTTTTGTAATATGTTAACATGGAATTTACTGTATTCAGGTACTACTGCAGGACTTACTTAACTGCCAGAGACATTTTATTCAGACTTTAAGGTGGAATGACCAAAGTATATTTTTAATAATGAAAAAAGGTTACTTATGCATTATTAAAGGTACTCAAGGCCTTTAAAAAAGTACAATCTACTCCTGCCCATATATTACAAAGTTCCTCAAACCATACTGTGCATCTTCATTGCATTGGGATTCCAGACACTAAAATTGGTTGGGGAGAGTTTCTTCAATTTTGACAGGGTTAGATTCAAGTTATTAATGAAAGTGCTTTTCTTCACCAAGGTTCAACTATATTCTCTAGAGAAAACTGCAAGATTGAAGCTGCAAACCCTAAAGTGTGTATCTGGACAGTTTAAACTTCTTCAGAAGCAACTATATTTCCTCAATTTCAAAGGGACTTTCTTTTTTTCCTCTCAGAATACAAAAAAATATATCCTGGAAAGTTTTAATTGTATTTTAAGAAGTTAAAATGAATTTTGCTACATACCATTAGAAATCCTTTTTTCAGCCACTGAAATTTCTCGGACACTGGAGTTGGCGTGTAGACTTAGATGGGGAGGGGAAACCCAAGGCTGCCATCTAATGGAACTTTCGCCAGCGATCCAGTGTAGCACAGCTAACCAAACCTGCCCAGTAATTGCTGTACTATAGGTTACACAAACCATTTCCAGTAATTATAGCTTTTCCTTATTTCTTCAGGACTCTTTAAAAAAAATGTACTTTTCATCAAATGGAGAATCAGCTGGAAATGTCTGTGGCAATTTTAATATTATAGAGTTCACAGAGGGGAGAGTGTTTTCCACTCTTCACAAATCGCATCTATACAAAAAGAAAAGACAAAAGTATGTAATTTTTGAAGCAGTAGGCTCTACTCTTCGATGCAATGAATTTCATTTTGATAGGGCACTGCAATTAGAGAATATTAGGAGAATAATTATGACTGTGTTTTTTTGTGTCTTGACGCATGTTAGTAGAGCTATTGATATCAGCTAGATATCATCCCCAAATTAGGGAAGGGACATGTTTTGGCAGGACTCCAGATATGCTACGGCCAACTGATGCACCTGTGCACTGAGTGTGAGCTTTACAAAGGGTCCAGAAAGTAGAAGAGAAGCTAATTCACAGTAATTGCGGTGGGATTTTTTTGTTTGGATTTTGGAGGCTTTTTTTTGACCCTTGTGAAGAACAAATTACCTTTTGATGAGAAAAGTTCCTTCAATATCAAATAACTGATGACTGTGTTTTGTTTCAATTTAAGCAAAGCAGGGTTTTTTTGCATTATTACTCAAAAAAAAGGGGGGAGAGGATGAGGACATGGAACTATACAGAGCATTCCCATTGTTTTTAAGTATCTAAATAGTGCATCTTATACACACTTCTTTGTAGGTACTATTGGTTGACTCTGAGAGGTAGTTTCTGTTATTGGAATATACACAGGCATATTCCTATGCTTTTTAAGTGACTAAGTTTTTTAGATTAATTTGATCAGACATAACTTCTGAAAAAATCACACTGATGCTGGCCAATAAGGTTAGCTTTTTTAATTTGAAGACTTTTCAGCATTATCTAAGAATAGTTTAAAGTATATTACTCTCACCAAAGTTGTCTGTTGGTCTGGAGGAGGCATGCCAGATTGAAGCAAAGCTGAAACTTAGGAGCAGCTGTAAAATGTCTCATGCTCCCTCAGAGAACTGGCAGTGTTTCTAATGAAAATCTGCACTAGAATTTAATTAATTCGCTTTTTTCATTCTTCCAGAGGAGCAAAGGGCACTACTGCAGAAGCAGTGCGATGACACAGAGTGTAGCTCAGAAACACAGACCCTCTAATGAGTAACTCTATAGTTATGTAGGCTTAAGAGAACTGTTCCTATAAGTTCTTAATCCTATGTGGGGTTTCTATGCTTTTTCCATGCAGCACTGAGGAGATTATAAACCTTGTAATTATAAGGGGAGGAAAAACTGCAAACTCCCTAAACTCAGTATCCTGAGTTGTGAGCTTCCCCTCAGCCTCCTTTTTTCCAGGCTGAACAACCCCAGTTCCCTTAGCTGCTCCTCATGAGACTTGTGCTCTAGACCCGTTGCTAGAGAAGGGCAACAAAGCTGGTGAAGGGCAACACACCAGCTGCCTGCTCCCCATGGGGCAGCCAAGGGACCCGTGTTCTCTGCTTCCATTACCAGCTCATGGCCTCGGGTTCTACCCTCCCATTTGGATTGCCAGGACATAAATCACTCTCGCGGCACTGAAAATTTCTGGGTTTTTTAAGTGATCTCCCAGAGGAGGCAAGTAAGCTCTGGGGTTCATATGGTCAGCATATGGAAACGGGACTTACCCTTTCAGAACCTGTAAACTCTTACGTCAGCTTATTACATCTCCTGGAAGTGCACTCCGCATCACCCTGGCAGAAACCCACCCTACCCACTGTCTGCTGTGGATGGTCCTGGGGCAGTTTCACTTCCAACCTGGATGTCTCAGGCAGCATTTGTATTCCTCCCCCCCCCAAATCATTAGGGAACAAGTTGTTTTGATTTTCTCTTTGGCAATCTTGTGCTCTGCCACTCTCTGAAGTTGATGACCCCTTTCTAATCTACATAAAGTCTTGAACTGCTAAACTTGTGTAATTTCTCATGCCATTGCAGCTGCCCTCTGGAATTTTGATTATTTTAATCATAACGTCATTTTAATTGGCTTTATGAATGATACTCTTTAAAACTTAAAAATAATTACAGACCATAATTTACGTTTAGAAAGAGCACGTAGCTAATAATAGTGAATGAATAATACATTTACTTGACCTGAAGCCTTTTCAGTTATGGTACACTGATGCAGACAGCTCCTGGTACCTTTTCTGCTCTACATCAATTCTTAGAACAGTGGGTTTTGAAGTTTTGAGGGTTGTTTTTTGTCTTTTGTTTTTGGTTTTTTTCCTATAATGTCAAGACTCCCTAGAGGCTAAAGATTAAAAGACTCTCTGAGGCACCTGTCTGTAAAATAATGGAATAATGTCCTTGCCTAACTCAGCCCTACAGGTCTGCAATTAATATGATAATCTAACTATTCTGTTGGTCTTCCCCTTATACAACCTAATTTATTTGTTCCTATATGTTTATAAGTGTTTTCTAGTACAAGATGAGCTGCCAAGACTTTTCTAGTTTACAGCTTAACTGGAATTGATATATTTTAGTATCAAGCCAAATCATGAATGCTGCCTCCTGTATTAAAAATATAATTGGTAATTGACAGTCATAGAAACATTAAGGAATAAGAAAAATCTTTCTATACCTAAATGCTATATTTTTCTGTTGAGAGTCTTTATGTAACAAGACAAAAAAATCAGTAATGTCTATTCCCCAATAAAAATGAGTACTCCATAATTATCTCTTCCTAATTCCCTAACTCTGCATATATATATGCTTGTGATTATTTCACAGTAAAAAGCCTGGAGGGCCGGTATTGTTTTCTACAGTATTAAAATAATAGACTATTCTGATACTCAGTCTGCTACGAATCAATCACACCTATGTAGAGAATCTAATTAATTATTTAGAATCATTAATAAATTTTATGCCTAAGGTATTGTAAATATTGGTTATGGCGATACTTCAGGGACACAGGGAAATTTTTGATTAATCCAATTTTTTAAATTGTCAGAAAAAACAAATACTTCTTTAATCTGAGGATACTTATGGTAAAATCCTTCCTACATGATCATTCTGTGTATGTATGTTAAATCAGTTTGGGGATAACTGAGTCCACTTCAGTAGCTTTAAGGGAAACTTGTAATCAGTAAGCATAATAAGCTCTATCTTAAATTATTAATACATGGAATATTATGCACGTAAATAATAATCTGCCCTTTAAAAAATATATTCTGAGATAAGGTCACAGTTCTAAGAGATTTGGACAGTTAAATTTTAGGTGAAATTATATTTCAGGAGAAAGCTGATCTTTTTCTGCCCATGTATAAAGAGATAATAACTTCCTTGTTAATTTTCTGGCCATGTCATGAGAGTTTTTATCAGAGGGAGCATGCTCACTGTACCTGCAGAGCAGATTGACACAGGTACTCGGAGAGTATGTTAGAGACACTTGGCACTTAAAATGCAAGCTGCTCTCCAGCAAGCTTCTTTGAATTTCAAACTCATAGTATTTTTGACCTTATTTATCTGTGCTGGTGCAACTGTATTGAAATGAAAGCTCATTTTTTACAAACTAAACTAGCATGATCTATGTGATGAAGTGACAGTCTGTAAATTCCACTCTACAACATTGCAGTGTTTCCACAGTAAATAACTAGTGTTCAATTTTCATTACAGTGATTCCATAATCTCTTAATATGAAATTATATTTGGGATATTCTTAGTTGTTTGTCATTGGATACAGCCTCATTTCCCAATAATATCCCCCAGTGGTCTTCATATTCTGAAGTTCTAGCTTTGGATATGTTGGTAAGTAGTAGGTGTTGGTAGAAAGCAGGTGTTGCTGTAGTTTAGCTGTCAAGACAATGGGAGGACAAATTTATATAATCTCTTTTATCATGATGCTATTATATAGTTGAAGTTTAGGCTAATAGTTCTGGCATTTCTCATTTCAGTGTCTGTAACATCAATACACTATTGGCCTTCCTATTGCTTCCATATGTTCTGTTAAGAAAGCAATAGGTACAAGCAACTCTAAATAGCATATGAAAGTAAATAAAGGATTTTTTATTAATAGTTGCCTCAGGATTATTTTATTATATTTCTGGATAGACTGTGAACATACTAGAAGGTATGTTCTACTTCTTCATAGAAAGTCTAAGGTCAAACGTAGTCATTATTAAATTTAATAGGCATAGTTTGGCCATCATGTTCTTTCCTTCAGTGTTACCACCTTGTTCAAACTTGCTAGAACTAAAATGTATTTGTATTTTAGGAATTACTCTGTCTACATATGAAGAGGGAATAGGATTCTTGAATATTAAGGCTAGACTAGAACAGTGTACCCATGAGGACATTAATAGATCTGTTATGACACTTCTTTTCCTGTTAGAGGGATGTTGTCTGTATTTATAGATTACATCTCCCAAATGGATATATCTATTTTGAGAGAGATGGGAGAGTGGACACTCTGTACCAGCTGTAGGAGACAGGCATTAAGCAGCCACAATTTAGCTCCACTGTTATTTGCACATCTTGCCTCCTCTTAGAAGAAGTTGCCTTTCTTAACCATGTATTTACAATTGCTAGCTGCAGCATGTAGTTGTTTTTCTGAAAAAGACGTCTACAGTTTTATTGTTAAGAATTTACCATAGACCACTGTTCACATACATTCACAGCAGTAGGTATAATTAGATATTAATATATTAAATGAGGTTAAAAATGCAGTACAGAATTCAGTGATGCCTGTGTACAAAGCTACACCAGGATACAGAATGGATTTGGGGCATAATATAACTTTTAATTAATACCAGTCATAATACACATGAAGTGCTAATTCTTCTATTTATATTTAGATACTGTTGTTAATATTTTTGTATAAAGATATTCAGCATCAACATTGTATTGTTTGAGTAATGTTACTTGAATAACACATAGGGACTATGATAGTGACTTCTGTACAGAGGTATTTTCTTTGCTTTGAGGAGGTGGAAATAACACCAAAGAGCAGGAGTCTGCCAAAAGGTCACTTTGCAATTCTAAATAACAGTCTTAGCAAGTTTTAAGTTAAGTGCTATCTGTCCAAGCTACACATCTATATGCTTGATCAGGTAGCCCGCAAAATACTCTTTTAAATCCACCACTGTGATATGCTGCCTATCTTCCACTGCTTCCTCAGCAAGCAAGTAAGCAATGCATAGGTTGGGAGGATATACAGGGAGTCACAGTGCATGCAGTAAGTCCATGATCCATCCTGTTTCACTTGCAGTATATGTTTTAATGCAGCAAAAACGTCTGAAGTACTATATGTGTCATTGGACTTACAAAACTGTGTAATACTGGTAATTTTTTTCATTAACAAATTTCTTAAATGAGGCATCTCAAAATTTCCTCCACAAACACATCCTCTTCCCTGCGCAGCATGTACTTAAGACTAAATTTAGGAAATTGGTGCTCAGTATAACTATCAGGTTTGCAATTGTCAATTTGTGTGTCATCTGCTGAAAGTTCCCTCTGCTAAACATGGTGTAGGAATGTGTTTAAGACTTGGGCTCTTTGACTCCCCTGATGAATACAGATGCCAACTTCTTTTGTAAGGAAAAGGTTTGTTTAGTTTTAATAAGCTTTAAAGTATAACAACCTTTGCAAAAAGTGAGAAGTAATACCGAAGAGGGCAGGAATGATTCCATTAATCCAGATATGTCCTAAGTTTCACTGGAAGACCTCTGCCAGTGGTATTCTCATCCTCATCATTGTCAGTGGCATATTGTGATTTCAGTCAGAGTATTTATTTGATAAGGGAACTGGAGCATGAATCAGCTTCACTTTGAAATGGACTTTAACTTGTGGTGCAGAGAAAGCCAAGGACATTAGAAAAAAACATGCTTTTTGGAAGCTTTTTCATGCATTCCTGGAACCCAGTTTAGATACCGTGTGCTGGATGTGGTGCTGGAGTTAATAAGGCTTTGCGGTAATGAGGCACTTTTGGAATAGGTCTTGAACAAAGTTGTTTTCCTTCTTGCTAAACGAAAATCCAATAGATAGAAGCAGGTAAAAAATAGCCTTAGGAATTTTTCTGTAACCATAGAAAGGGCAACAGGGATAAGGAAGCAGGTGACAGAGGTGGAAAATTAATAAAATAAACAAATGCTTATCCTGATGATAATATCATGGCTATTGGGTAGCCGACACCCTTAATTTTCTGTATTATTCCTCTGAGACTCCAGACCAGTCCTTCAGCCCCGCTTCAGCTGGCAAGTTCTGGCCAACTTCAAATCTTACATATGATGAATGGAAAACCAAATAAATTTGACATTGCATGCACTTTTTTCATATCTGAATGCAACAACTGAGCTCAGAGCATCTCAAAGATGCTCAGAGCAACTCAAAGAATGTCAAAGAAGAACAGTGTTCTGACGACTTTGTAATCCCTGAAAGTTTTCACAGTTGCAGGCTGTCCTGGGATTGCAGCACAAGCAGACCGTAAGCATGCAGCCTTACTCTGCTTGTAAAATACCTTAATCTGGCTTTGAATAGGAAGGAAAACGTCCCTTTTTTCTCCTCCCTGATGGATTTATGCATGTAATTCTGCAGAAACTTGTAAATAAATATTGCAGACTTTCTGTGTATGCCAGCTATGGCTCTTACTCACAAAGCACAACAGCCTGGCTTTCTGGGCTGCAACTTCTCCGTTACTGCAGTAGTTGACATTCCATAGTGGCATGAATCTGAAGATGACATGCACAGGTTAAGCTCGATACTACTATGGAGTCTATCTAATGGAAATGTTAGTACAAATGACATTTGTTCTAAGAGCTGGCGTTCTTTGCCTCAGTCTTTACTCCTAAGACCAGCCCTCAGGAATTCCAGTCACTAGAAGTAAGGGAGCAAAACTGGAGTGAGGAAGACTACCCACTGGTCAGTGAGGATTGTGTTAGAGACCTCTTGGAGAAATTGAAAATACACAAATCCATGGGCCCCGGTGAGGTGCATCCACGTGTGCTGAGAGAGCTGGCTGACATTGTTGCTGAGCCCCTCTCCATAATTTTTGAAAAATCATGGCGAACAGGAGAGGTGCCTGAAGACTGGAAGAAAGCCAGTGTCACTGCAGTCTTCAGAAAGGGCAAGAAGGAGGACCCAGGCAACTACAGACCAGTCAGCCTCACCTCCATCCCTGGAAAGCTGGTGAAGCAGCTCATTCTGAAGGTTATCTCTAACCAAATGGAAGAAAAGAAAATTACAAAGAGTAGCCAACATGGATTTACCAAGGGGAAATCTTGCTTGACTAATCTGATATCCTTCAATGAAAGGGTGACCAAATGGGTGGATGAAGGCAGAGCAGTGGACATCATATACCTTGACTTCAGTAAGGCTTTTGATACTGTCTCCCATAACATCCTGGTAGGAAAACTCAAGAAATGTGGGATAGATAATTGGACTCTGAGGTGAATTTATAACTGGCTCAGCAACAGACTTCAGAGGGCTGTGATCAGCAGCACAGAGTGAAGGTGGAAGCCTGTGGCCAGCGGTGTTCCCCAGAGATCAGTGCTGGGTCCAGTTTTGTTCAATATCTTCATCAACGACCTGGATGAGGGGATAGAATGCGCCTTAAGCAAGTTCACTGATGCTACGAAACTGGGAGGGGTGGCTGACCCACAGGAAGGCTGTGCTGCCATCCAACGAGATCTGGACAGGCTGGAGAGCTGGGCAAAGGAGAACCTCATGAAGTTCAATAAGGACAAGTGTAGAGTCCTGCATCTGGGGAGGAGTAACACCAGGCACCAGTAAAGATTAGGGGACGTCCTGCTGGAAAGCAGCCCCGTGGAGAAAGACCTTGGAGTCCTAGTTGACAGTAAGTTGTCCATGGGACAGCAATGTGCCCATGTGGCCAAGAGGGCCAATGGGATCTTGGGGTGCGTTAAGAAAAATGTGTTCAGCAAGTCTAGGAAGGTTCTCCTCCCTCTCTACTCTGCCCTGGTGAGACCACACCTGGAATACTGTGTCCAGTTTTGGGCTCCCCAATTCAAGAGAGACAGGGACCTACTGGAGAGCGTCCAAAGGAGAGCTATGAGGATGATTAAGGGACTTGAACATCTCTCCTATGAGGTGAGACTGAGAGAACTGGGGCTGTTTAGTCTTGAAAAGTGACGGCCAAGAGGGGATCTTATTAATGTATACAAATATCTGAGGAGCAGGTGTCAAGAGGAAGGTGCCAGTCTCTTTTCAGTGATGCCCAGTAAAAGGGCAAGGAATAATGGGTAGAAGCTATAACGTAGGAATTTCCACCTCAACATGAGGAGAAATTTCTTTACTGTGAGGGTGACAGAGCCCTGGCACAGGCTGCCCAGAGAGGTTGTGGATTCTCCTTCTCTGGAGACTTTCAAAATCCACCTGGATGCGTTCCTGTGTGGCTGCCCTAGAGGATCCTGCTTTGGTATGGGGGATTGGACTAGATGATCTCTATAGGTCCCTTCCAACCCTTAACATTCTATGATTCTATGATGGGTGTGGTGGTGATGTCAACAAGTGATGAGTAAGTGCTTCAGGGGTAAAATTATACTGTCTGAAATTTAATCTGATGTTGAACATGTCAAGTCAAGTGTTGTTTAGTGCTCAGATTCTTCTGTTTGGCACAGGTCAGATGATAAAAATTAGGAAAACCAAAAAGGCAAGTAATGCCTGAGGAAAATAATGTAACTTCAGACCAGTAACAGCAAAGAAAGCCTTTCTAGATTCACAGTTCAGATAAAACAGAGTTCCATGGACATCAACAGTCTATCCTAATGACTACCCCTGAAATAACAGCAAATTATACCAATAAAACAAAATAAGTGATTGTAATCTGCTATTAAATAACAATGATTTACTCAGTTCCCTTTTGAACACTCTTACAGTGGTTATTTTATTTTTCTTTTCCCCTTTTAGTACTTCTAATTACCTGTGCTTTCTAGTTAATAGAATGGGTTCCATCTAAAAAATATTACTGATTTAAAGAATAACTTATGCTCTTGTTAAAACAAGAAAAAATACTGAGAAGAAATTCTGTAAACAGTGCAAAAATAGGATTAGCTACTTTTGCATCCTTATTTCCTCCAGTTCTCCAAATCATTGGTATCAAGGATCTTTCACATGGAAATGGGAACAAGAGAAGTGCAGTACAGCTCCCTCAAGGGGGAATGTTATGGGGAAACTAATGCAGAGGGTGTAATGCAGTCCTAAGAGTAGACTCAGCCTGATAATGTCCTGTAACCATCATAACTTTCCAACTATGTTGTCAGGCACCTGATACCAAGACAAGAAGAAATTAAGCAAGAGGCTTTGTGTGTTAAAAACATACAAATTGCACTGAATGCTCGCACATTTATAATTAGAAAGTATTATTGCGTGTTCCTGAAGGAGGAAGCTCACGTGAATATACACCTATTTAAGCAGAAAGATAAAGGGAAATTCTTCATTTGCAGCTTGAGGAAACGAAAGGGACGACGAGGACGAAAATAGTAACTAAATTTGTCCTCTTGGTCTCACAGTATTTCAGTCATTTTATTTTTATAGTTACAATTGAAAATAATCTTGAAGCATCTCTTCCCTGTAGAGGACTTGTGTATAAACAGCACCTTCTCGCTCCACTGATGTGTCTCTTGCACACATTCTGAGTCATATACATGTACTTCAGGGATGACTGTTTTTTCTCTGTTTTTCTCTCCTCTGTAGAATTCTAATATCAACAGCACTCTAGAGAAAGGAGGTGCCATATATTACTCCCGGCATACCGTTACCATTAGCAATGATTTCGTTCTGATTCCAAAATGTTAATTGTTCTCAGTGACCAAGATAAAAATAAGCATTTCTGACTTTCAGATTCTGATGTCAACCTGCAGGCACTGGATTTCTCTGTGTCTTTTAGCTGAAGTATGTTCTTCATGCTAGAGTTACTTTATCAGTAATTTTAAAAAATAATCATAATATCAACTGTTGTACATTTAGTGGAGAAAATTTTTTGTTACTTGTTTTTGTGTTTTTCAGAAATCAGTGCAGAGAAAAAGCCCAAGCCAGCATTTATTTTGAAGAGAGTAGAATTTTGAGTAGTTTTCATCATCTTTCTCCATTTATTGGCAAAATCATTCTTAAGGATTTGACCTTTAAGCAGTTTTCATAAGAAATGCATGAGTTATAAGTATATAAAGCTGCCAAGGTTTGTAGCCACATATATACACATACTCTGTATTGCTTAATTGATCTGTGTCATTTTCAGTATTTACAGATTTTTATACAAGTTTTAAATTTCTTCTGTGCTGCTGATACAGTTCAATGTTGTTAGACTACAGAGATTCTGAAGAAATCTTTAAAAAGACCACTAAGGCAGATGTTTCATAGTTGAACACAAAGCTTCAAAAGGAGTCACCAACCTGAAAATGTTTTGTGTTTACTTTTCCAGCTGCATGCTGATTTAATGGAATACCTGAAAGAGAACTGAATATGCAGCTTGTTTATTATTTTGATGCTATCTACATTAATACCAAAATAAAAACAGATTAGAAGTTAAACCATAGAAAGATTTTCCTTGGGAATTCCTGTAACTATATTCCTATTTACTTGCTTATTTCTGTGTTAAATGAAATAGAGATAAAACTACATTCATTAGTAGCTTATCCCTTCAAAATCTGGTGGAATTGAAAGACTTAAATGGTTACCAAAGGAGGATAGCTTAGAAATAGATTGTTATTAAATATAAAATCTAAATCTATGTCATTTTGTTCTAAACATAAGAGGGTTAAGTAGGCTGCCAGTAGCACTGTTCAATTAAAAATGGCTTATATCCCATAGTTCTGCTATTAAAGTCTGTCTGTTTGACTTAATTCCCCAATAAAATTGTTCTGCTAAAAATTCTTGTAACAGCATATGGACAAGGTTTTATGTTAGTCGAGCAGATGCACATGGAATTCTAATATGTACTTAAGGAGATACCCTTTTAACAATATAAAGACTTAACCTATATTTACAGCTGGGATTTGCATGAGGGTTTATTCGGTGAGGTATTAGTGGCTACCATCATATTACACATGCAATTATTGTTGGGTTTGGGTGTGTTCAAATATGAAAACTCAAATCAGCACAATGAAGATTATGCCAGAAATTCCCTTTTCTTTCGATTTATATATATATATGTATATTTATATGTGTGTATATATATGTATAACCTTAGATCAAACACAGGCTGTGAACAAATAAAGTGAATGCTATCTGACTGACTCAACACACTGCCAGCTGTCAAAAACCCTTTAGTCTGAAGTAAGTTTCATAGTACTGCTCTAAAAAAAGCCTAAATAGCAAGTGGTACATTTTTTAAAAGTAACTGAGATGCCTGAACATCTTATAGCGTAAGGTTGCTGAACAAGTTGACATTCTTAAAGCTTGTGAGAAGGGCATACAGAGAATTGATCACAGGACATAGGACATTTGTATGTTGACGCTCCTTGACCTGAAGTGCTGATGTTCCTGAGGACCCCAGTCAAGTATTTGGTTGTGCTGTGCTGGATGTTGGACACAAAGTGTGCACAACCCAACAGTGTACACAAGTTAGGTTAGATGATTTATTGTGGGATTAGTTAACACAGCGTCCTTAGGAAAGGCAGCTGGCAGTAAGGGCAGCAGAGTGGGAAGGAGGCAGGACCTCCTTTCAGGCCATCGATAAATGACACTCTGTTCAAGTGGATAAATCAGGTGCAGTGAAATTCCAGACATAGTATTTTGGGTTTAATTTATAAAATAAAGTAGAATACAAGCTTTAGTTTACATTGTTGATGAGTTTTTAGTTTAGGTTGTTTATGAGTTCCTCTGAGTTTGTATGTGAGCCCAGAAAAGGTGCTGGATATGATGAATATTGCATAGGCATAATATATATAACCTAAGAGATATTTTTATTAATGTATTTCAGACAGTCTTAGAACCCATGCTTCTTACAATGGTTTTGGTTTTTTCTTTCATGAAAATCATTGTGTGTGGTGATGTAAAGTAAAATGACACTGTTCGGTATATATTTTCAGTTTTAACCTAACTGTGCAAGGCTGCAGTTCAATACATTTTAATTTTAAGTGGCAGAAACTCTTATCTCCAAGCTGGCCAGCTATACAAAGGACTCTTCCCATTTTTGTGCTTGTCCAAACTTACTCTTCAGCCTTGCAATTTTCTAACTCTGCAGAAATGCGGAAGTAAAGCTTTCTGAAATGGGCACTTGGCCAGCAGTAATCAGCTGTGTTCAGAAATGCTGCCTGCTGCTCTGCTTCTGCCTCATGATTTTACAGATCTCTAATCCGCAGGATCCTTCTTAATCCATCCATGCTGGCTTTCATTTTTAAGGTTTCATTATAAGGTTATACCTCATGTAAAGAACTTGAACTAACTATTTTGTAAAGAACGTTTTTATACGTTCATCGTTGTGATGTAGAACATTTGAACTCATAAAAATATTGCATCTGTTTCCAATATCAGGACTGTTAGGTGCTCTATTTGGTATAAGCATTCTTCAATATTGGTCATACTACTGAGAAAGTCTAATTAAGGGTATTGTCCAATTGTTCCAGGCTGGATGGAAATGTAGTCGTGGCTACAAAGAGCGCACAGTGTAACAATTTGTCACACCAAATTATGGGAAAGCTGGAACAGAGGTGTAAAAACAGAAAACAATACATTACTACATAAGACATGTAATGCTTATTGTACTTGCAAATAATGCTGGCAAATTTCCAGGTTTTTAAGGCATTTTACGTGTTTCATGGTTGGGATTTATCAGCAGTGAATGCTTCTGTTTCTAGAACTATAATTTATTCTCTGTACTCAATACTTGTATGAAAGATAAAATCCTATTGGAGAGTGGCGACAGAAGCACATAGTTCAGAAGTCTTAAGTGAAGAATTCAAAACCATAACAAAGCATAAGCAGGTAAAGGTGTGACACTTCGTTCCCATAGAATTATTCTTAAAATGTAGACATCACTCCATCTTGCTTTCAAAGTAAAGTAAATCTTTCCATGCAAGTTCTTTCATCGAATGTGAGGCAGTGACATGGAAAAAAGTATGCATGCAAATTTGTGGATATCACAAAGTGATATCTGCTTTTTTTTGCTGTCCTATTTCACTTGTAAGAAAGTGATTTGGTTGGTTTAAACCAGCACATTTTCCTAAGCCTGGCTTCAGAATGCTGGAGTACCCAATACAGTACAGTATCCTCATGTGATTGAAAAAGTATCAGATCCAAATGAAACACAGTGGATTTTTTTCGTCACCTCATGCTGACAGCTTTGAAAGTTCTGGAGGTCTAGAAATGATAGTCTATTAACTCCACAGAAGGATACAGGGTTACAGGTCTTCAGATGATAGTTTCATCTCTCTCTTTAAATAGAAGAGGTGAGCTGGCAGTAGTGCTCATTGTTCTGACAGTGTATTTGTCTGTTAAATAAATCTTGGGCACTAAAAGACTATGAAATCAACTATTTGGTAGGTATTCCCGTTCGGTCCCCGTGTGTTGCCTGATCTAGCCGACAGGTGGCATCCCTGGCGGCAGGGCGGCTGGATTAAATGATCTCTAAGGTCCCTTTCAGCTTAGGCCATTCTATAATTCTATTTGTTAACAGCTTTTTATTTGCCTTTGTGGAGTAGCAGTACTGAACATATCCATTCTATCTCCATTTTGTTGCAATAATATATTTAGCAAAAGTATGCACTTGTGATGGCTTAAAATGTTAAGGGTTTTTCTCTTAATCACTCAAGTATTTTGAATATTTCACGAAGCTCTATCTTGGAAATTCTGAAGAGAGGTTATTTTTATCTGAAACCCCTGTAAAATGATCCCAGCCATTAAAATATTTTGAGAATATCTCTTGTGATTTTTGTTGACCTAAAGCTGGAAACCGAGTTTCTGAACACATTTACAAGAGCAACCTAAAAAGATACTTATTAAGAAATAAAAATTGTAGTTTTCCAGTCTCTTATGTGATTGGAAATAGATAAAAACCTGAGGCAGGAACCCTAGTAATAGTTCATTTGTAATATTCGTGAAGTTACTAAGTGTTTCTTGTTTTAGTTCTCCAGAACTGGTGAACTTGTTCCTGTTGATCTTGAATGTGAAAAATGACTGAGCTTCATTCATGTTTTTTCCACGTATTTTGTGTTTCTGTTGACAAAACATTCAAATCTGTTAGGCCAACTTGTCCTTTTGGTTTCTCAATATGCATTCATTAACGTTAAAAGGAAAATTTTAGAAGCCTTAAAGACAGTGTTTTGATGTGTGTTTGAAATGTTACAGGGAGCTTTTCATCTGTAAATAATATGTTTCTGAGAAGTTACATCTTCCTCTTTACAGAAGTTCAAGTAACCAAATCAGATGCTTTGAAGGAATTGGCTTAATTGTCTTACCTGCATTTTGAATTGAGCACATTTGGAGCAGCTTTCTCACATGGATGACATGGATTTATTATACACAACATGCAAGGATTTAGTGTTTGTATTCCATATAAAGTTCAGCAGAACTGGTACAGAGCAATAGATTATTTTATTCTTCTTCTGACGGGTGAAGGGATTATTTCTTATCTAGAGCAGTAAGTGCAAACAGAATGTTTATTTGCAACAAGTACTGCTATCATTATTGAAATTAAATGGTTAGAACTGAAGTCCTGTACTTAAAAACGATATCATCATCATGGCTAGGCTTTGCGAACGAAGCTATGGGAAGGGCTCTACCCACACTTGCTACAAGCGCGCTGATGGCTAAAAAGGCGGGATAGGCAAGTCTGGTTGCAAAAGGCACAGTGGAAAGTCTCCTTAGGCGGTATTGGCGAGGCACGGTTCCTTCTGCATTGTCTTTTCTCCTCAAGACTAATTCTACGTGCGTTCTCAAAGGAGGCAGTAGCAGCGTTATGGATGGTGTGTCTCCACGTCTCCCGATTGGAGGCCAGAGTGGTCCACTGATGGTAGTCAATATGGCCAAAACTATGGTATTGTGTCAAAGAGTCCTTGCATCTCCTCTTTGGGGCTTCTCTGTTGCGGCAGCTGGTGACGGCATCGTCAGCAAAGAGCAGCTCGCGAACAAGGGTCTTAGTGTGGGCCTCGAGTCACCTAAGGTTGAAGAGGTTACCATCGGTACAATAGTGGATGTAAAGGCCGTTATCTTCATCGGGGTCTGCCGTGGCCCTTTGGAGCATTGTGCTGAAGAAGGCTGTGAACAGAGTTGGTGCAAGAACGCAACCTTGTTTCAAGGGGGTGTCCATGGAGAAGAAAAACAATGTAAGCCTACATATATAGGCGAAAACCACCATTGCATTTGATTTCTCACTGGATTAATCAGTAGTATTTATACTAATCAACTTAGTGATAATATGAGTTATAGTCTATTTTCTAGTATAGTGTATTATATACAATGCTAAGAAGCAATGCTGGAGACCTGATAAAGCAAATGTTTAAAATCCAAGTACTTCATGTACTGTGTTCACAGTGCTGACTGTTTCTTTGAGAAGATTTACTTAGGAATCTCTGCCTGCATTCTTTTTAATGCAAATTCCTGTCTTTTTTTAGTTTTGAAAGTTATAATAAGAGTTAACTGAGTCATCAGAGATCTTAGAAACAACGAATATGAGGTGTCAACCATTTTGTTTTCTCTTTTGGAGCCCTGTGAGTTTACAGAGCTCACTACTATCCCAAGGGAGCTAACACCTCAGCAGGGTATGGCACAGAGCAGTGCAGAAACACCTGCCTTCATATCCAAAAGCAGAGTGTTAGTTTGTTTTTATTCCTGGATTACTGAGCTCTTCTTCGTCATAGGTATTTTGCCCCATGGTACGGCTTCCCTTTACGGAGTTATTCGGGACAAAATTCAGGGATCTTCTATTGCTGGGCACAGACATGTTCACAGACTCCGTTCTTTGCACTGTAGACTTTGAAATGGTTCCAGTGTGCTTAAAAATCCTTTTCTTCTTTATTTTTTTAATTACTGGCATATTTCATTTAGTTTCTGTGTCTGGTTGGTACAGTCTGGGCTGGGCTTCTTTATGACTCTTTCTCTTTGCCTATGCTTATAAGGAATAAGTCATAAAATGTACTTTTTGTTCTGTGTGCAACTCACACATACACTCAGCTAGCAAGAGGCTCCACATGAGCCAGCTGAAGAAGTGTAGTCGTCCTGGAGTGCTGAGCAGCACCTGGACCTTGGGGGCTGCTGGCACTGGCTACAGATAGAAGCCTTTACTGGTACATACTCTTGCCAGGCTACCTAGTTATAAAACCAGATCAAATCCTAGCAATTTTCTCTCTAAAGCCTGCTGATGAATACTCCTGTATATGAGCAGGGTATTCTTGTTTTTCTGCTGTGAGAGTTAACAAAATTTCAGCAATGTGTAAACACTGTGAAAGAAAAATTAGCTATCCCATCTGCTTTCCTCTGACTAACATTTCTTCCATCACATGTTTAACACTAAGCCTCTCTGATGGATTTAAAAATAGATAGCTACAGAGGAGCCCACATCTATTCATTGACACTCAGTCTTTGCAACTTACAACCATAAAATCGCTGGAGTAACAGACCCAACCAGAAATATATGTAAAAGCCAGATTTTCATTAAATGCTCCAATTGAACTGTTTCTGTATCTCATCCTCTTGGAAAAAAATGGTCAGAAAGTTCAGATATGAAGGTAAATTGATGACAGTTTCACAAACTGGAAAAATAAGAAGGGTTATTTTGCATTCCTCAGAACGACGAAAGACAGGAGGTTTTATTTATTCTGCCTCGTATCAGCCCATCGCTGCAGTAGCTGGTCACCTCAGAATCACTGTTACAGTGACATTGAAAATAGATCTTTTTGTTTGGCAGCATGTTACAAAAATGGAAGAGGATGACTAGAGGATAACTAAAGGGTTACCTGGTCTGCAGGTGTGTAGGAATTGCATCTGTGGGTTCTCAGGTCACAGAGGCTTTATGCTTTAATTCTCTATTTTATTACAGATTTACCACAAATACCACAAAAGTCATCACTAGCAGGTATACATATGATTAATAAAGCAAAGAAATATATCATAGAATCATAGAGTGGCTTAGGTTGGAAGGGACCTTAGACATCATCTAATCCAACCTCCCTGCCATGGGCAGAGACACCTCTCAATTAGACTAGGTTGCCCAAGGCCTCATCCAATCTGGCCTTGAAGATCTCCAGGGAGGGAGATGTTCAAGTTCTCTGGGCAATTTATTCCAGAGTCTTGCCTCCCTCATACTGAAGAATTTCTTCCTAAATATATCAAGGTATTACAAATTATCAGCAATCAATAGTATAGCAGTGATCAGTACTAGCTAGAATCAGTACGAGCAGCACCCAATAGCAGCAGCAGTCAAATGTATATAAAATATTATATATTACTACAAACCTAGAACTAGTGAAGCAAACTGACCAATAACATAACAGCAAATATACGCATTACTCATATGTATATATATGGTACCAACCACATTAAACAGATTCTGGAAGGAGCCTACTCATCTCAGATGGGAGAACCAACCCATCCTGGAACGTGACCCAACTGTCCCAGAAATAGGAGGACAAAATGAACCAACCCCTTTCTTTTTTTTCCCCCAGACTATTTTCCTGTTCTTGTAGTCAGAGCAGCCAGTGGCAGTTACCGATTCTTACGTTGTCAAGGTATTTTCCCCTTTTCCCAGACTACTTTTCACAATTTCAGGCACTAACTTGCCATTACAGCTCATTGGTTTTGTGCTTATCGATGGTATCTCAAGCTGCCTCTGGTTTCTCTGTACTCAGCTGTACTGCAAAGATGCCAGCTGCACATCTCACGAATGCTTCTGCTTCACAGACCTAGTTCCCAAGCTAACAGCTCACAGGCTGACAGGCATGTTCCCTGTCAATATTTCATTAGACATTCTATTCAGTAATCTTCCCTTCCAACGAGGTCGTTTTTATGGCTGCTCACACCAGAGCTGTAAGTGCAAGTTTTATTTTTTCTGTTCTCACTTCATCAGAAAAAGTGAGATCTTGGTTACAAAGCTGATAGCTTACACAGGTAATTTAAGTAAACTAAGAATGTGTGATATGGTCTTCTTTTTTACATACTGTTTTGTAGCTGTGCCGTTGATCCAGGATCAGACATCGAATGCAGGCAGCCCTTAGATTCCTTCTGTGATTTACCTCCACTTCTGCCGTCTTCTGGAAGCAGCAGCCAGTGACCTGCGCTGCTTTCGTGCTGGGCACCGAGCCTTCACGTGTAAACCCTTCACAACTGAGCAGGGCAGGGACAAATATCCGTGGGCCATTACTGCGGGCAGTGCCCTGCCTGGTCTGAAAGTCATTTTCTCTTCTGGAGAAGTTAACTGTATGTAAAGGGGAATAACTCCAACACGAGATATTAAAGTTCATGAGTACTCTGTGAACCTCATCTTGTGGATATTCACCAGAGTGTTAGCAGACTTTGGTTCATATCATCGTTCTGAAAATAGTAGAGAACAAATTTGGCATGAGCGTCCTTCCCTATGGTGTGACTCTCTTAGCTGAACTGCGCATTGACATGGGTGTCCCTGCATTATATTGGAAATGCTCTTAGTAATTAAAACAGAAGTAAAAGAGGAATACTCTACTGCAGGATGAAAGTGGAGGGCAGGAGACAGATCGATAGCTTTAGTGCCCGAGTGCTAACTAGACTCCCCCTGGAATATCACATACATAATCTTTTTTTTCTTGGTTTTTTTTTTTAATATAGCAGTTCCTAATGATGTCAAGTATATAAAAACTTTTGAATACTAACAGCAAACCTAAACTATGGACATAGATATATGGAGCTGAAGAAGATGTGTAACGACATAAACTCATTTAAACAAATGTGCACGTAAAATGTTTTATTCTCAGTTTCACTGGAGTGAAACAAAATACGTGTTCAAAACAGATTGACCTGAAATCATAGCTATCATTTCCTTAAAAATCCTGTCTTATTGTAGGAATATGGGGATATTTCTTTCACTGTACACCATTTAATTATTCAGTATCATATAGAGTTGCAAAACATCTTGAAAATTTTTCTTCATTATCGATGCTTATCATTAATCCATCACTGTATTTGACACAGGTGGATGAGTAAAACCATAAAGCTGTTAAAATTGCATGAAAAGAGGCAGAGCTGTTGATAGAAAGAGTGACTTTCTGAGCTAGAGAAGACAGTACTTCTGGTAGGTTAGGTTACATGACATGCATAGCTAAGACTGTCAATGAATGCTTTTATTGATATATGTATCTATGTTCCACAACAAATGTTGTGTTGAAGATTAAAACCACCACACTTCTGACTCATATATTATTAACAATGTCTTCTGCCACTGTTAATCATGTATTAATTTGATGCACACAAGTACATATGCCAAGCCATTGTCTGGAGAAAGTATTAGTTAATATACATATAGTGAAATTCTTCATAGGTTTGCTTTTTTATATTTTTGAAGTGTATTATATTTAAAATATTGTTTAATCAACTGCACTATTAAATTGCAATATAAAATATTGACTGTTTTATGGTAAAAATATTTTCCTGAGCTTATTTTCTCTGACTACTTTTACAATTTTAAGTATAATGTTTCTAACTCCAAAAAATTGTAGTGTTCTATTTTAATTAATGTCATGCACCAAATTGCAAGCAAAAAATAAATAGGATAAAAGTCAGGAATTAATCATACTTTGAAGACTTATACATGGATGGGTGGATAAATGTGAGAAAAACTCACAATGCATCCTAACAAAGCATGTTTTCCATGCTTTGGAAACATACAAAAATAATTTTGTGTGGAAACACACAAAAATGATAAAAATTAGAGAAATATACCTTGAATTCAGTTATTACTAACTGAAATATATTTCTTAGTTATATAAGATACTTCATTGCAGTAAGCCCTTCTTGTCAATATCAATAAGACTAGATTCAGGAATGAGCTCTTGGCAGCATTCAGACCTATATAGGTATTTTCTTGTAAGTCAAAGGCAACTTGCTTGGGAAGCACTTGCTCATGCGAGTTTTGCAGTGTCACTGCCCTGTGCCCAACCAGCAGTTCTTCTGGCTTTCTGCTTTTGGGAATGTCATGCTGTGAGTCTCCCCAAGGTGCAGAGTTGGCAGCTCTGCATCGGTTGCCAACAGAAACCGCAAGAGAATTCTGTTTCCCATCCTCCTTCCCGCTACCGAATGCATGAGCTTTTAAAATATTCCTTTTAAGACATTCCTGTGAGTTAGCCTAGCCAGGATAACTATTTTTGCACATGTTTAGGTAGTGGTATGTGCAAGCTAAAGCAACCTAGTTTAGACTGCGTGAAAATAAAAATAATTTACTTGACTTATTTCAAATTCTAAGTCGAATTACTTTGCATTTTCCACAGGCCAGGAGCAGGCAGTTGATCTGCATATTTGCAGTTATAATGCTTTCTGATGTATCTTAATATCCAACAGACATATTTCATTTTATATTTTATGTGGAGTTGTGGTATTGCAGTTTACACTAAAGTTGGCCTTTAACTCCATTTATAACTGAAATACAGAGCACCTTTGAGGAAGGATTTAATACTGGGTAAAATTAGAGTCTTTTTGAGTATTCCCAAGCTGGAGTAAGTTTGCTACGGTTAAAACTCGTAACACTGAATGGAATACAGTGTGTTGTACTTTTTATATTGCTGCCACCATTTCTCAGTAGTCTGATTGTCTAGACATTCCTGGCCTCTAAATGCATCCTTTACAAATAGGTAGCAACTTGTTGGTGTTTTGCTTGAAATGGGAACTCAGCTCAGCTTCCCTCTGACAGAGATGTGGTAATCTTCAGTGCCAGCCATAAAATCCAGTGTATTTGGCACCTGCTAAAATTTTCCTTTTGTTTTTTTGCCTGTGAGGGGTGATGATGCAGCAACGGTGAGAAAACAGCTTTTCAAAGCAAAATTTCATATTTTGCCAAGAAAAAATAGAATTAAATAACAAAATGCCTTGTCCATCCTTGGTATTCCTTAGAAAGCAAGGCTGATGGCTTTTTGGCTAAGAGAAAGGATTATGCTATATTCAAACCATCTAACTTTAGGCAATTCACTTGGATGTTAAGGATCACCTTTGAAGGTACCTGCTTTTCTCACTCATAGGTCAGGAACCTTGAGCTTTTAACTTCAAGTGCTCTGAATTACATTTCATTTAGATAAGATGTGCAAATAATGCATTCTGAGCTTTCTTGGTGCAGATCCCAGATGATAGCTGCCTTTATTGATCTGTGCTCTCTCTGCTGCTGCCCTGTAGGATTGGTCGTGTAACTGTGTTGATCTGCCCTATCCCAGCTGTTAGGAAACTTGCCCCGTTAACAGAGCTAGGATCTTCAGTACATCATGATGGAAAGCTGTGCATTTCCTGGGGATTCTTCAGGGGGCTACTAGTTAATATCTTTCTTTTCTATTTCTAGCTATGTTTTATGAACACCTTTTAGCTTATAAAAATAATACTCAAAGTGCACATAATATATGGATAAAATCACATGATAATTTACTAACTTGTTACAGTTGCCAACTTTTCAGTGACAGTAGGATGTAAAATTTTGATTTTAAAAAAATAAATATTGGAAAGCTCTATTTCCTTTTTCTAGTCTCAAACTAATGTTCAAGAATTTCAATTTTTATTGAAATTGCAAAATGTTATTAGTGTTATTCTTTGACCCTCATGGATTTTTACATTAGTCAACAAGATACCTTTCTTTTGCAAACTAGACTCTCTATTTTTTATATATACATTTCTCTGTATCTTCAGTTATGATGTACTCAGAAGGATTGCTTTTGTCTGGATCTGCAGTCTTTCATGTTGCAGTGTAGGTGAGTCTGAGAAAAAAATACAGCCAATATTTATCTAGTGATATTTTGACACTAATTCTTTGGCTGTTTGAGTAAGTGTTGCCAGGGCAATGTTTCACTTTTTTTATTGTATTGTGTATGCTGTAGGCAGTGAAGTGTGTGCTCTTGAATTTAGCACTATAAGTTGTGCCATAGTCTCAATTTTATATGGGCATTATAATTATCATTATACTTTAAAATCCTGGGGCTTAGCTAGGGAGGATAGCTGTATGCAGAGATGCAAGATCGTAGGTACTGGGAAGCCTTTTCTTCCCTCGGCCTCTCCTCAGTCACTGCTCCAGCATCCAGAAGGAAAACTGGGCTCATCGACACATGCAACTGTCTTGTTCACTCTCCTCAAGTCTCCTGGCATACACACACTTTAAGAATCTTTGTTGTTATTTTTAGCAGATTTTCAACATCTGTTTCTATTCATTTGCATTAAAAAGACATAGGTCTTCTGACATTCTGTTAGTAAATTTGGTCTGATTTGTGCTTCATTCAGCTGAAGGCAATATTACATGTGGAGAAAAGACCTTACCTAAAGAAAAGTTCCCAAAGCTTATTTTTTCTTGGAGCATTTAAGATTTGGACTTTCAGTCAGTGCAGTGTCCAGTTATAAAGCAGTGTCAAGACTGACATTTGCAAAAGTTTTGAACAGCTTTTGGGAACGAACATGCTCGTTTAATAAAGACACGCAATGCTTAGTCTGCCAATTTTTACCTGCAAAGTTTCATTTAAGTCAGAATTGTTTCAGTTCTTTCATTTACAATTATCATTTCAGTTTTGAATGTGCTCTTCTTAATAATGTTTTTCATGAAAGCTTTTGTGGAAAGACTGGGTAATACCCACCTCCTACCTAACAAAGTTATCAAATACAGAAATCTGCAATTGAGCTGTAGTTAATAGAAAGGAATAACCAGCTTTATGTGTATTTCATCTTAAAATAGATCCTGACATAGGTCAGGTGGCTTTTGTTTTTCTTTTGATGGTGTAGTGTTTTGGGGTTTGATTTTTTTTAACTCCTTGAACTCTGTGTATGAACACATTATTTCCCTAACCTGATGCAATACAAGAAATGAAACTATATCCAAGGGCCCATTTTCAATCATGTAGATATGATATATGACTTTGCAGATTTTTTCAGGAGATAGTACAAAAAAGAGGCTTCTATTTCGCTTCTTCCTTACTCACATCTTTTCTTTTTCGGTGGAAGTGCCTCCACCTCCTCTCCACTCATATTCTCCACCTTTGGGCTGTCTTTCAAAAGTGTGGTTTCATTGCCTGTATCTGCCACTGCTCATGCCTTTTTCAAATTACATTAATGTGAAGCTGAGCTGATTTCTGACATCTGTCTGATGCCCAAAGTGTTATGAACAGCTGACAAAAAGACAAAAATCTTGTTAATTTGTCTTTGTTGCTGCTTGGCAGCATCATAACCAGCCTCACTTCCTGGTAAATCATTACTGTCTTAAAGGATTGCAGATGTGTCTTTAAATACAAAGAAAAATACTGCTGCTGAAGTCTGTGGCTTAGACTTCTACAATCACTGGGAAAAGCAGATAAAGCAAAACTAGCAAAGTGAGTCCAGCCAATGTGTGTGTATCCCAGGTATACATTGATTATACACACATGAAACATTCCCTTTGGCCTTTTTCCAAAGAAGAAAAATTGTCAGAGTTATACCTGCACAATGCCTAGCATACATGGAGGCAAGTTATAATCTAAATATATAATATAAATTAATTTAAATAGTAGTTGCTGTAGGTCAGCAAAAATGTCTTAGTAGAAATTACCAATGATGTGATGGTATCTAAGATTGAAACTTATTGTTTGAGAGGCTGGTAACTGTACATTTCAAAGCTACACAAAGACGACTTTCAGTTATACAGTCCATTTGGGCAAAGTTATATTTTACTGTGCATTCTCATCCTTAAAATTTAATGAACCATCCAAGAAATGTCAAATATGGCCTTTTCTATATTCCCCATCCCTGAGCTGTGTTGCAGAGTCTGAGTTGGAGGATGCAGAGTCAAAGCCAAAATTCGTTCTCAGTTTGTCCCTGTAGGGGCTGAAGCAGTTTTCTCCACTAACTCGCTCGAGGTTTGGGTAGGTCTCCCGGCAGAGCTGCACTGAACACAGCAGCGTGGTGGGGGTATGGTCAAGGTCAGCCTCACTGGCCACAGGGGATGGACTGTGTCAAGTCATTTCTTTTTCGTCCTGCACCGTGGGACTGAGCTGAGGGAAGACACTCTGTCCCTTTTGTTTTGTAAGAGGAGGAAAGCAGTAATTTTCCACTTCCTTGTCTGAAGAGACAGCTTCTCCTCTTATTTTTCATAGGAATCATTGGTCTATGTTTAACACGTGACATATTGGGGATTCATAAACTAATACGGCATAGATGGTACATAGATGTAGCAAAGCAGGCAGTGACTTACAGAGGGGGTACAGCAGGAAGTGCCTAGTTGGATGTTGGAAATTTTGCGTTGATGCAAATTTGGGTTTTTATATTATAATAGCTTTTTCTTAGTTTTTTAATATGAAGGGTGTGAAGATAAATCATTACTGAAGCATAGCTACCTATGATTACAGTTTCCAGATAGATTGATCTTGAAGACTGTTATTGATGGACCATTTTGCAGTTGGTCTGAATAGCTAAATCTATATTCTAATGATTTGGCTTGGTGAGATTATTTCAACTGATGAGGCACAGCACAAATTCTTCTATGTATATGTAGGTACAATTAAATGTTTAACGTGTTAAGTATCCTAAATTGTACTTTCCTAATTAAATACAGCAAGCTAGAAACAGCAAAACACAAATCTTTACTTCTAAGATAGAATTAACTTGCCCTCAGTGCTGATGTTTGAGAATTTATAGTGGTGTGATTTTTTTTTTTTTTTAGCTTTCTCATCATGAGAGCAGTCATCTGGTCACAAAGCCAGATAACATGACTTTTGCTTAAAAGAAAAGTACAAGCACTGATTGATTTCTTCAGGGAAAAAGACATTCACCTCTTACCTAGTGGGAATGCTTAGTTGCAAAATTCTTTAAGACTATCTTTCAAGTTTTTCATAATTTATTACACACATTCAGGCTGCAAGATATTTATTTTAGCTGTTCTGTTACTGGAAAATTACCCTCCAAAAAAATGTGTAATTTTGTCTTTATGCTATATGCTCCCTGAAAATACATACAAAATAACTGATGTAAAACACATTTGTGAACCTGAGTCCTATCTGTCCTATCCTTATAAGGATAAGGAACTGAAAAATGAGCACTGAGATCAACGTGATCACAAGCCTGAAAAAAAACTTCTGTACTTTATGTCTTACCATCTTACCTTCTCCTTGCACACGTTCATCCATAGTGGAGGTGTATCTTTTCGGGCCTCCCTAATGTCCAGGGGGAGGTCATACTCGTTGCTCCGTTTTGTTTTCTCACACTCACGTGGAATCGGTGTTTCACAGAATCTGAGGCCCAGGCGGTGCAGAGTATCTACCAGGAGTGCAAGAACGCACTGCACCTGCACTCACCCAAGGGCAAGTTTTCTTCTGCTTCATCCTGCTTCCAGGGGATTAGAGAGCAAACTGCCCTTCTGTTTGCAGAAGATTTGATATGCTGACACTGACATTCAAGGAAATTAGGGAAATACTTATTACTACAAAATAAAACCAGGATTCACTGTCCTATATTTTTTTTCCTACGTAGAAATCTGAGGATTGGAACAGGAACAGATTTTGAATAGGCTTTAACTGACTTCTGCGGGAGAAGCAAAGTTGTAAGCTATTGCTGAAAATGGTTTAGTCATGCTTTTGGCTTTGCTGTCTGCTGTAGTCATACAGTGTAGAATGAGATTGCAGGAAGCAAAATTTTCAAATTAGAGCAAGTATGATTCACTGTATTTTGAACGTTTTCAGAATTTTGGCTTCATTTTGCCGTTGACAAAGCTCTGACAGTCGCTGTGATCCGTGTCCTAGTTTTGAGATTTCTCACTTTGGCAAGATCCATGAGATTTATGAAACCTGTATAGGCTCCTCAGGTGTGCTCAAGCTTGACCTGTCAGAGCTCTGATCTCCTGGGACCATGCACACTGTTTAATGTTGTTCTTAACACACCTTCCCTAAACTATGTTGTCTCATTTCAGGGCAGTATGCACACATATAAACTGCTGGATCGTTCTTGCTCACAGCCTGGACTTTCCCTTTCCTTTCCTTTCCTTTCCTTTC
>NW_009731162.1:0-24821 GCF_000703405.1 Apaloderma vittatum | reverse complement strand
ACAGTCTTATATTCCTCCCAAGTGGACAGCCTCCCCTTCTATGATCTGTAGACTCTCTTCTTCTACTTAAGCTTGCCTGTTTAACCATGCAGGTCTTCTGGCTCCCTTTCTTGATTTCCTACCTGTTGGAATGCTCTGATCTTGAGCTCGGAAGAAGTGGTCCAACCTTAGTCCTAGCCCTATCAACACCACTAAACCATGTTCCTCAGCACAACATCTGCTTGTCCTAACCACCTCCCTGGGCAGGCTGTTCCAATGCCTTTCAGTAAAGAACCCTTTCAGTACAGACAGGTTAGACAACCCTTTCAGTAAAGAAATTCTTCCTAATACCCAACCCGAATGTCCCCTGGCACAACGTGAAGCCGTTTCCCCTCGTCCTATCACTCGCTACCAGGGAGACCAGACCAACTCCCACCTTGCTACAACCTCCTTTCAGAGGGGACTGCAACTGCTGCAGCCAAACGACAGCAAAAGTCATCAAAATGAGTATAAAATACCACCGAGGCATGTTCTTAAACACATTCCTAAGGGTTCTCACATTCATGGTGTGCCCACTGCCAAGGTGGTAGCTCTCGACTGTACCCAGTTGGCAGTGACTGTCATTACCAGCTCGGGCTCACCAATGATGCTGCCTAGTGGAGAACGAGCAGGCCCATAAAGTCTGTCACCTTTCTTGTAAGGACATGAAGGAGAAACATTTTGGGCCTCCTCGCCCTGGGCTCTCTGTGAGAGGGTGCACAAGCACCAAAGCGCCCCCTCTAAAAGGCCGTCAGCCCCCAAAATGCTGCCCGTCTGGGGCATGGTGTGCAACCGCACCGGAGACTGCACAGGGCTGCTCTACTCCCTGGGGGATATTTTGCTGCCAGAAAGGCAATTTGCAACCATTAAGGGTTTTATTTCAGCAATTGTTTCCCCACGACAGAAAACATTAAATTTTAATGGCTAGTTCGTGTGAGGGGAGCGAGGGGAGCGCAGATTGGGTGGAAAAAATGATGGGGAAGCATTGAACAGACGCGAGTAGAACAACAGAGGGCACCAGAGGCTCGACGGTCCCACAAAAGTAGGCGATAAATGAAGCGCTTTTGGGGAACAAGAGTTCACTGCTGTGTTTTGGTGCTCCCGGGTAGCTGCGCCCTGTGCAGAGCAGCACCCTGCACCAGCAGCCCCAACAGATCTCCTCCCCTGCCAGGCCACCCGTGTCTACACTGCAACGTTTCTGAGGAGCAAACCCACCCACAGCACCACAAGAAGCAGGTAAAATCTTTTAGTTCTTCCCACATCGCTGTGTGACTGTGTGCTCTGCTCAGAACTTCAAGGGTTTGCTTTCTCACCTCTTAACTGAAGAGCGCTAGCCAGGGCTGCCTGCTCGTTAACACGCGAGTCAATCCTCAGCTGTACAGAGGTGCTTCAGTTTCCTCCTGCTTTCTGTCATGTTTCACTGTTTTGCAGCTAGATGTGTCGTTCTGGGGGGTCTTCACCCCTCTCTGCGGTTTCACACCAGTGCTTCTTGCCATACTGCTTCTGTGAGCGTGGAGACGCTTGGCTCCAGGCACGCTGTGGCACGGGACACGGGAACAGCCACCAGCTCTCTGCTTACATTGCCCAAGAAAGCCAGGACACTGGCTATACATTAGTTCCTCTATAAATTCCACCCTAAAAATGCCTGTATCCCTGTGCTTCAGTATTGCCATACCCGTTCGGGTGGTAGGGCAGGTGCCACGCTTCCTCCGTGGTTGCCAGATCCGTCTCCCAGTCTCGGACACTGAAAGCAATTCATGTAGTTCACACAGTCGGGCACTTTCACTACAGTTTAGATGTTGATGCTTAGAAGCTGCTGAACTTATAAGGCAATGTATTTATAAGAGATTGTAGGAATCTGGGTGTTTTCCTTTTCTGCCTCCCTGTAAACATTTCCTTTATGAGCTGCAGACTGTCTGATTCATCCTCTGCAGCCTCCTTGCTGGTAGCAGATGCCCTGCAATATTTAAAGGAACACCGGGAGATAGTCTAAGCCCTGGGATTCACTTTCCCTTCTCTCTTTGGACACCTGTTGTCTACTAGGGCTGGTGGTACCCATGCTGAGCTATTCCTCCCTAGCACATTGCAGCAAAAGAAGAGGGTTTGTCCTCCTGCAGCAGTGACCCCAGCACCCCCAGGAGTAAAGCCACCTGAGCTACCCCACGGCTGGAAGGGCTCAAGTCCTGTGGAGGTTCAAGGGTCTGGCAAGACCTGGAGAAAACCCATGGGGTGGCTTCAGCAGCAAAGCAAAATCCTCAGGGGGCAAAGGGGGAATTTTGCCCAGCTCTGCTTCGGGCTGCCCTAAAGCCCTCTGATAACCATAGCAGCACCAAAGATAAGGGACCACAAAAATTACCATCCTGCTTTGCAGATCCTTTGCTATTAACTAAACTGTGCAAATCAGGCATAGATGTAGGGCAAGGCTGGTGTAACACCGTAATAGCTGCAAGAGAGGGCTCCCTCTGTGATTTTGTGTTAGCTGGTGGCGAGTGACAGTGTTACTTTGATGGCTGAGGGACAGGACAGTGCTGAGAAGCCTCTCCAGGGCTTGCATACATGTGCGGTGCAGGGGTGCAAGTGGCCACAGAGCCATGAGAGCAGGGACACTGGAGCAAGACCCAGCCCAGAGGACTCGTCCCTGAGCTCAGTCTCATGCCTGCACCCTTTTCTTGCAGAGACGGCCCAACATGGAAAACTGCACCACCAACGACACGCTGCAGAATGGCGCTTTGCTATTTCAACTGATCTTCTACATCCCAGTGCTCTCCTTGGGGATCCCACTGAACATGATTGCCTTCTGGGTCTTCTGCTGCAAAATCAAGAGGTGGACTGAGACCAGGGTGTACATGATCAACCTCATGGTCGCAGACAGTTTCCTGCTCTTTGCCCTGCCTTTCATAATATATTTTACCATGTACGATCACCCCATGGACAAGCTGTGTGCCACCATACGGAGCATCTATCTTACAAACATGCCTATGAGCATCCTCATCATCACCCTGATCGCGATCGACCGATACATTGCAATCAAGTTCCCTCTAAAAGCAAAGACTCTTCGATCCCCACTGAAGTCGGCTTCTATCTGTGCATTTCTTTGGATAATGCTCATAATTTATTCCTACTTGCGTCCAAAATTTCAGGAAAAAAAGGAACACTTCTGCTTTAAGAAACAATCTATTCAACCTAATTATTCATCATTATTCTCTATTATCTTTCTGTATTTTATTCCCTTAGGGATTGTGATTTTTTGCTCAGTAGAAGTCATCAACTGTCTCAAAAAGAAGACAACCACAAGCCCTCATGAGACAAAGCTAATCCAGAAAGCAATCCACATTGTTTCTGTGAATTTGTGTGTGTTCGTCATATGTTTTTCACCTTTCTACATCACACTGCTTGTGCGGTTTGCAGTGGATGTTGCCGGAGCTTGTTCTCTACTCTCGAAGGTTAGATCCTCTATTCACATCTGTGCATGCTTAGCAAATTCAAACTGCTGTTTCGATGCATTTTGCTATTACTTTGCAGCCAAGGAATTTCAGGAATTCCCTTCTCTGTTCCCCACTTGTATATCATTGAGGTCTAAGACGAACAAAAGCCAAGAGTCGCAGTCACCCACGGATCAAGTCATGACACCAACAAGGTGTACTGCACTACAGGTGTCCAGGACCACAGGGCCACTGAGGTTTTAAGGCAGAGTGAATTGGACTACCTACAGTATTTGCAATCAGTGTAAGTACAGGCATACCTGCAACAAGTGGCAACTCTCCTCCAGGGGATCTGATGTTAACTTGAATTTTGTCTTTCTGTCTTCAGTGACTTGACTCCATCTCTGACTGTCGTCTTGGATTGTTGTATTGCAGCTTCAGGCATCTCGTGGTCAAGAAGAGCAGCTATACGGTGTAGAGAAGAAATGATAAGGCCGCTGTTTCTGTCACATGCTTATTTGTACATATCACACAGCTAAACACAGGAAACCAAGCACCCTTACAGCAACGCACAGATCCATCTCTAGTACTGTAAACATATATATATGATTACTTAATACCAAGAAAAAGCCCCTGTACTACAATGTCAAACCTAATACACCTGTGCTGCGCACATCAAAGAATTTGCCTGTGCAGTGGTAGTTTCCTGCCACCCTATATAATTCTGAAGCTTGCAGCTCTCGCCAGGATGCAGCTATTGCTGCACACAGAGCGCACTGCAGGAGTCAGACATTGGCCTGAGACAATTGCCCCATTCCCACCATGTAGCACTTGTAGTGCACGGAAAAACTAAGCTACACAAAGCATTGTGGACCACAGAACAGACCCTTAGCACTGTGCGTATCAAGTATAAAGCTGTGAAGACCTGATCTCACCCAAGTGGCCGCTGTAAGCCCTAGTGACGGGTTTGTTGTTGAACTTTTCATGGGATCTATTATTCAGCGGGTGCCCTGTCTGGTGAGAGCATCTGCTTGAGTTGTCACAGCCTCACGCTGAAGGAGTGTCAATGCCGAGAAAAAAGCGGTGAGTAACACAAAGGAGCTGCATCCCTGATCCCTCCCTCACCATCCATGAACAGTTTTCAGGGGATGTTTGGTGAGAGCAGGGTGTCTAAGGCACTTCTGCAGGCCTAGGGCAAACCCATGGCTGAGTGATTCTCCACATCGCCCTTCGTGATGAAGCATTGCTTTGGATTTGTGGGTTTTTTTCTCTTTCACTGCTTGGCCAGTGCACAGTGGGAGTTCAGCAGCTCTCCTGCATCTTGTTTGGAGACATCTAACACTCTCCATGCATTACACAGAGAACATTGATTCATCCTAGGTGGATCCCGGGCCAGTAATCAGTTTTAATGTCTGGCTTTCCAGGTATCAAATTTCTCTATAATATTTTTGCTTGCTGACTGTGACTGTGCCATGTACCCTCCCACCCCACAGGGAAATGACAATAGAGCAGCTCAAAACAGTTAAGTCACAAAAGGCACTGGAAGGAAGCGTCCCATAGAAAAACCTGGGCTGAGAGGGGAGCTTGTGCCAGGGCACGGCTACTTTACCTGCGTAGAAATTTCATCTTGTGTTTCGCCACATAGTCACTTCAATAACTTAAAGTCAGCGTGAGAAACATTACAGAGTTTTTGAAATACATATGACAGCCATATCTCTGTTGGCTTCATGGTCCTTGACTTTCAGTGTCTTCTGTAAATCCCTAAAAAATTCCTCCAGGGAAGGCAAACTCACATTCTGCTCATTAAACCTACAGCAAATTAACCTGCTAAGTGACAACTTACAAACAGCTCCTGTACCGGTGGCCTGTCACTTTCTGGTGTCTGCAGACCACGTGCTGAAACCACTGTCTAGACATGGGCCTAACAACATAGGAAACAACTATTCCCATCAATGAAAGTGCTGCCCATCCAAAGGTTAGATCTACCTGCTTTTTGCCAATACTTTCCCAGAGGTCCCAATCTGGTGGAAGCTGCAGTGAGCAACCATGGCATGAAAATGGGTTAAACTACTCAGGTAGTTTAACTACTCAGTTGATCATTTACGTCCCAATTTTCTTCTTTGCTGTATTATTTAATATTCTGGCATTGCTGGAATGTGACCAGTTTAATCTTTGCATGCTTTTCGGCTCTCATTCTGCCTTTTGAAGTCTCTTTTCAAAGACAGGAAAAGAAACAAGAGAAAAACAGTGCCTGATCTTAAAAAAAGATCTATTGCTTAAGGAAATGCGTCAGTGTTGTCACCCTTGTAGCTATCAACAAATTTGCTGCAATTAACTGTTCTTAGAGAGCAAGAGGCTTAGGGTACCTGTTGGCCCATTGTTCTCCTTTATGGTGCAAGGTTGATCTTCATAACGGACATCACTTACCAGGCAAGTGGCCTTCAGCAAGGAAGAAGACTTCTGTTTTCAAAAACAGCAAAGAGGTCCTTCAAAAAACACTTTCAGCTCTGCGATATCCTTCTGCGATTTTGCATCTCATTGGTTATCATGAATGCCTGTTCCAAATGGAGTAGCATGAGAACTTTCATTAGTGTGAAAAAAGATGAAGGTTGATTCATATAAACTCATTACTCCACCGTTAATCCAGAAAGCAAATAACTTGGGGTTTTTTTCGCAGACTCAGTCACGTTCCTGTTTTCTCCCTGTTAACATGGGGCACCTTGTCCAATGAGCTCCAGTTAGGTCTACTCTGAAATACAAAAGAGTAATGCTTTTGTGCATGTGGCCTCATAGCATAGCAAATACTAACTGCTGCTGAGATGCCATTTGCTACTGTTTTGTAACCAAAGAATTTCAGAATTTCACTTTCGTCTTACCCGAGCCTGTAATTTTTAAGTCAAGGAGGGAATCACAGACAAGACACTCTTTAATTAACAGCTGGTAGGGTTTTTATCCCAGCCAGCAGCTGAGCCCTGCACAGCCACTCGCTTACTCCCTGTTGGGAGTACAACAGCTGCACTAAAGAATTTTTAGTTGGCATTCCTATATGTAGCCAAGCTTACTGCATATAGAGCTGCATACAGAGCTGCAGATAGAGCGAATGTTATTTTACTTGCAGGAAGCAAACTGATGTCTCCCCTTGCTCACGTGCTAAATTAAAAAAAAAATTAAGTGTTCTTTTCATTGTAAAATGGAAATTTGTTGACTTCATAGTCCCTGTCATCATTCAGTAATATTTTTTATGTTTATACTGAACGTTACAAAAGCAAAAAAGGAAATGTTCTTTTGCAAGTGCAAATAAAGCTATCTCACAGTAATGTATCTATAAACAAATATTCATTTATTACGATTATACATCAGAGTCCTCTACCAGCAATGCTAAATTTATACTGGAGATTTGTGAGAGGAGACTTATCTACCACGATATAAGATCTGCCTTGCAACAGGTCATTTATAACACAGCCCAAAGATAATCCAAGGATTTTCTGATTACCTGAAGATGTAGGTACTACACTGGGCAAAAATTATTATCTGGCTTACATATCAAGTTATAATGATGTTTATAATGGGTTTCTGACATCTTTTCTCAGTCTGAACAAAACCTCTGCTCCCTGAGTGCTCCCAGTAAATGGAAGAACAGCTGAGTTCTTATCCCCTGGGCCACAACAAATTATCAACCATCATCGAGCACTGGAATAGCAATCCACAAGGACAGCGACACGGTTTTCCACAAATCTTTCCTTGCACAAGGGTCTGGCTAACGACGGTGTGGAGCAGCAGCCACAGTCCATCAGCAACTCCAACAAGCAGGTTGGGCAGCTGCATTCTGCTAACATTTCAGAAAGATATAATCTCTCAGTCGCTTAAAACAAAAAATGCTAACAGTGGCTTAAACTTTAAATGAACAAATTGATGCAGCTGCTAAAATTTATGCTTGAGAGAAAGAAAAAAACCGCACAAAACGAAACCTAATCATGCAATGAAAAGCTTAAAAAAGCAATCCAGAATCTTGTTTCTGAGCAGATATCAGATTTAGCATTTTTTGGCCCTTCTAAGTAGGGAAGGCAGGGGCTGGTATAAGACAGTATTTTGCTGTTTGGTGGCATTTGGGCTGGCCAGCAGCAGCAACAGCAAAGCACAGATTTTCTGTGCCCTTCCCACTCTTGGCACAGAGACTCTTGGGTCGATCCCTTCAGTGTCGGTGCTGCAGGAACATGGAGAGGGCTTGTAGTACAGAGGCTCCTGCGAGCATGTGATCTGCCATGGCTCAGTTCCTCTGCGGTGTGGAGGAAAGGGAAAGGGGAAACAGTCTCGGGGAAACAGTCTCAACAGTCAGGGTTGGTCACTGTGTGAGGGTGATGCACTTGGCCGAACATTACCATTTCACAGGCTTTCCGTGCTAAAAATGAGACTGAGTAGTTCCGTTTTGGTCAAGATCTGTTGTTACAACATCACATCTTCCTGTGAGAAAACTAGGGGAAAAAATAAAAAAGAAAAACACCCAGGGCAGAGGCACTGCAGAATCCATATGCCACAGGGTAGCGTGGAAAAATGATGGTGCAGAACAGAAATAAGTTACAAAGTTCAAGTTGTATAAAGATCAAACGGACCTTAGTAAGTTCTTACCTAGACGTCAAAATCTACCTATGTAGACCAGATATCAGGAAGAATTTCTTTACTATAAAAGTGGTGAAATATTGGAACAGGTTGCCCGAAGAGGTGGTTGAGGCTCCATCCCGGGAGACATTCAAGCTCAGGCTTGATGGCGTTCTGAGCAACCTGATCTGGTTAAGGATGTCCCTACTCACTGCATGATTCTATGAAATTACAAGTGAAGAAGTGAGATCGCCCAGTACCACAGCTGATAAAAGCAACAAAATTTGTCACAGCTTTCAAGTGAGGATGGGGAACCCAAGAAGTCCACAATTTTAAAGGGACTAGAATCTCACACCAGCAACAAGGCCTTTAAATAAGCCCACAAAATAAGATTGGGTGCAGATATCACCAGAGTCCCTTCTCCAGGACAGGCGAAGAAAGGGAAGGGTCTGGTCAGTAACAATTCTACTGTGCTCAGATCTGAAAAACATGCATTTTCACAAAACATCTGAATAAATGGGAGGGAACAAACAGAAAGGCAAAAGTTCATGCCGAGGAGCACTGACCTCCAGGGATGCGTGCATTTATCAGAGCAAAACCAATCCGGGCCCGCCCAGCAGCTTTGGCGACTCTAGAATTCTTTCCTTTTTTTTTTTTTCTTTTTTTTTGAGGAGGCTAGACTAGATGATTTTTTGATGTCCCTTCCAACTCCTAACATTCTGTGATTCTGTGATTCAGGGGTACTTCACCTTACAGGAGTATTTTGCCTCACTGCCTTCTATCAACAAGTAAAATACTTCTCCAGCCAAGGTGTGGTAAACGTAGGTGTCAGTAAAAGGTCCTTTGAAGTGCCTTAATGCATTTCACACGAGGCACAGGTACTCAGTGGCACAGGCCCCTGATTTACCCTTCCGGAGAAGCTGCAGGCAAGAAAGTGAGAAAACAGTTCAAGTGCCACCTGCGCTGTGGTGACACATGTGGTGACAGTATTCACAGGGCTAAGACAGGCCGAAAACTGCAGAGGCAGGGGAAAATACCAAGTGAGCATCATTGGTCCAGAGCAGAGCTGACAAAACCTGTGACTGGATCAAAGAAAGGAGTCAGAAGCAGCCGCAAGAGCCTAGAGGGTGGCTGATGGGGAGCTGAGGTAGACAGAAGCCTGAGGATCCTGACCTGGGAATCAGACAGGAACCCAAGAACCACACCAGGAGACATGTAAGTTTTCCACATATAACATTTCTGTGTAGCTTTGCTTAGCGGTCTGGCGTTGAGTTGCTCTGGCATATCCTGGTGAATCTGCTGATCGCAGCCAGCTGCTTTGTGCAGCATGGTTTATGTGACACGGTGTGTCTCTCCCCCGAAGTCTCACCAGAAGGATGGGAGACATAGCTGCCCTGGTCTGGTGACCACAGCATCAGGCTGTGGATGGGAAGCATCATGCTGGGAAGATGCTATGAGCTGAGCTCCCTCCAGGCTTAATTTTGACTGCTCCTGGTTACTACTGGTAGCAATTGCCTCGACATAGACAATAGGAGTGTGTGGACAGCTCTTGAGGATGATGCAACGTGAAATATTCTCCATATAGTGGTGAAACTATCACAACCCAGGAGCTGGATGACTTTGAAAACTACAGCCTTAACAAAGACCATGACATAAAAATGATGGTGATTAAGGGATCAACAAGCTGGGACCACTAATAGGTCAGTAACCATTTTTAAGCAGCCACAGGAAAGGCAAAGGCAGTCTCTGGAAATTCAGAAGCTCTATATTGACTATACACTGGGAAGGAATTAATCTCAAAGGCTGGATTGCAATGCACAGACAGACAATGCAGAAATACTCCTGAAGCTGCTCCAAGATGGCCTGGAAAGTGTGAAGAGGAAATGGGTTTGCCAGGGGCAGTAATTCAAGCTACTAACCAAGTGAGACCTTTGAGCTCGTTGATGGGTTGCAATGGACAGCCAAGGAGGACCCCTGCAACCACAGACAGTCACAAAGTCAGCAGGTCATAAGGTCATGGTGCCACGTTTTCTCAGAATTGCTGTCTAATGAGAACTATGGAAGATGAGAGAGTTATCGTGATTCAGAGTGAAATCCTGTTATGATAATCATAAAACTGTCTGCAAACCACAGCCCTCCTCTCTCCAATAGCTCTGGGAATGGGCCTGGGGGCCCCCAGGGCTGCTCTTTCTGGGGGTCAGCAGTGTGACAGCAGGAACAGCAGTCTAGAAGGCAGAAAGAAGACTTCAAGGACCCTCCGAGGGCAATGGGGCCCCTTCAAGCAATGTGCACAGCCTGCTGGGTGAGGAACGTCAGTGGGTATTGTCCAGGGAAACATCAGGCATGGGAAAGCAAATTAAAGGAAAATCCCAGAGCCATTCCATTGCCAGATGAACGGCCACAGGGCCGCACAGCAGACGAGCATTTCACCTTGTGGCAGGGCTATCGCAGGCTCCTTAGTCATCAGGGGGTGGTACAAGCCACATTGGTGGCGACAGAGGAAGCTCAGCTGTGGGGAGATGCGTTGAAGAGGGGCAGAGTGTGCTTCCTCCACCAGCATTGCTGCTGTTGAAGCCACCAGCAAATGGTCATTGCTGGACATTTTGCTGGTCACATGCCAGGAGCACCGCTAGAAGGGCTTGTTGTGCCTGCACGTCGCACCGCAGACGTGGTCTGGAGGAACGTTCACTCTCTCCAAGGACAGCAAGCTAGCAGGTAATTCCTCCCAGTTATTTGCTGACCTGGTTATTTAAGCTCTGCGAGGCACTGCCTTTTCCCAAGTATATAGTGGGACACCAAAACGGTGGAGAAACTGATAGCAGGCAGGAGCGTGTGTGTTTTCAAAGTTTCACTTCAATAGCGGTCACATTAAATATGTTTTGGATGCTTAAGAGCTGCCTCAGCCTTTGCTAGATCTCCCTGTTGTCTGTTATGATCTACCCTTCTATCTTCTGGTCTCACTCCTCTGTCCAAAGCACAGAGCTGCTGCAGGTGTGAGTTGTAGCACCTTCCCTCACCTCAGAAGAGGTTTCCTAGCATAATTCCTCAGCAGCACGATTTTCAAAACCAGCCGAGAGCTTTGCGGCCGTAGATGCTGCAGCACTGCCCTATCATTTGCTCACTTGGGATGCTTTTGAGGGCCAGAACCTGCACTCGTGCAGCCATGTTCCCCTTGCAGGGAAAATCCAAAGACATTTCAGACCTCCCAGGTCTTTTCTGTTCATGAATAACTGCATTATTCCTTGCATTAACTCCTCAAAAGCAGAAGGGCAAACAGCAATATTGCCCTTAGATCCGGGGTGAGAAAACCACCAGATGTAGCTCAAATCCCTAATACATGTGGCTGCTGATGACGTTTCTTGCCATGGTATTGGTGGAGTATTTTGTCTTGGAATGGTGGCAGATTGCTTTAATACTTCTGAGATGAAGGCCAACATTCAGAATCCTTGAAAGGCAGCTTGCAGACCCCAGCAATCCGATTCTTCAGCAGACCACTAAATGCTACCGCTGAGTACACAATTCGATGGCAGTTAAACTAATGAGGCATGTATTAATATTTGCTCTTATCACTAATGAGGAGTGATGCAGAGACAGCTCGGAACTGAAAGAGAGGACAGATGTCCTTCTGTTGCACATCTCCCCAGGCATTTTGAGCTGTGAAGATGCCAACTGGCTTCTCCTGAGCACTACCTTAAGGATAAGGGCTGGGTTTAGGCATCCCTTTTCCATTATCAGATGGTTTTAACAGGTCACATAACTCCTAGCTGCAGGACACCTGTCTGATCTCAGCCTGGCCCGAAACAGAGGCCCAAGCACTTTTTCCTGCTGCCCTCCACGGGCAGTCTTCCCCACATAGGACCCAGCGAGAATTTGCACTTTTATCTCCTCCACAACTGATCAGGCTTGTGTCCCACTCCCTCTCCTTCTCACCAAGTACCCTATAGGCAGCTCAACTCTGCAGTCATCACCACGCTCCTGTTTTCACTGTTCGTAAAGCCGTGAACTCTCTGAATTAATCACCGATTCAGTCCAGAGTCTAGCTTCTAAAAAGTTTAATCTTCTTTTGCAGGAACTGTGCCTCTTAATATCCCCAAAATGAACCTCAGCAGCTGCAACATCACAGCCTATGAAAACTTTCCACTTGTCCAGCTGTGTGTTTACATTCCGGTTTTTCTTTTGGGCATTTTGCTGAACATGTTGGCGCTGTGGGTGTTCTGCTGCAAACTTATCAAATGGACAGAAACCAGAGTATACATGGTCAACTTGGCTGTGGCCGACTGCTTGCTGCTCTTTACTTTGCCTTTTAAAACGTTATCCCAGTTCCATCAGATGAAGGTAGGTACATGGTGCCTGGTTTTGGAAGGTGGCTATTTCATAAACCGCTTAATGAGCATTGGTATCATCACTGTCGTAGCAGCGGACAGGTACCTTGCAATCAAGTACCCTTTGAAATCCAAGGTGCTGAGGTCGCCACTGAAGGCAGCTTTTGCCTCTGGGTTTCTCTGGATAGTCATCATCTGTGTGATATCCCTCATTAAAAAGTTAGAGGACCGAGAACAAGATGAATTTTGCTTTGAAAAATCTTCTGTTAAGCCCTCAGTGATCACGCTGTGCGCTATTATTGTAGGGTTTTTTGTACCGATGATCATCGTGAGCTATTGCTCCGTAGAAGTCATTGCAGAACTCACTAGAAAGAGGAATGAAAACTGTCATGAGGAAAACTTAATGAGGAAAGCCGTCTACATCGTGTCTGCAAACATGGCTGTGTTCATTGTGTGCTTTCTACCTCTTTATCTCGGGCATCTGCTTCGTTTTGTCATGGACTCCACCAGCTCTAACTGCTCTGCAATCCAGACGGTTAATAATTTTGTCCACCTCGCCTCGGTCCTCGCAAACACTAACTGCTGCCTGGATGCTATTTGTTACTACTTTGTCAACAAGGAATTCAAGGAAGCATCTCCCAAGCTAGCGAAGTCCAAATCCGAAGCCAGTGGAAAAACTCAGTTTCCATGCACATCATGTTAGTGCAACACACCCGCAGCACATTTTATACTTGCTATGTTCAAGTTCACCTGGGACTCAGTAGCTTTCACACTTTCTTTTTGTGTGAATGGGCTGGAGGGACTTTCTGCTAATGGGAAAGTTTCAGACACATGAAAATTAGCTGTGATTCAGACAACCACAGTAGCATATGTCCTGATGTAAAGATCCAGGTTGTCAGTGTAATTCTCTGCCTTATGCAGATTTGAGTAAAACAATAGCTTCCCCCTGCAAAATCTGTCTTTCATTTTCCCAGAAAACTTAAAACAAGTACAGCCAGTGGTAAAGGGTGGGGTTTTTTGTCCCCCAGCTTGGATCAGTTTTTATGTACCCATAGCTGTAACAAAGAAATAGAGGTTACTGCGCATCAGAGAAAAAAAAAGTCAAAGCGAAACCACTGCAGAAAAAGGAGGACGTTTTTATAAGTCACAAAGATCTTGTTTTTTAGTTGGTAATAACGCACAATCACAGTAGCAGATGCAGATTTAGCCCGCTTTACACAACTTTTCACAGCACCGTTCATGCTACACAACAGCTACTAAACGGTCATCACTTCCAGTACAAGGCCAGAAGAAACTGCAATCATTTGTGCTGGGGAAAAAAATGTGCAGCGAAAGAATCCGAGTCAAACGGCATTAAAACTACAATCCAAAGAGTAGGGTAGCAGGAATAAGGACTCCATATAAGAGATCTATTCAATTTTGTAATGTAAAGGACTGTCTAAAGAGAGTGGCAGCAAGCTGTTCCAAAGCAACCAACATAAATAAAGTCGTGCTATTGGCACAGAGCTCAGTATCTTAATTACTTAAATGGAAAGGGTGGGAGATCAGGTGGGGCTGGAACTGCTCTGCTGTTTGTCCCCAGGAGGGATAGCTCACCTCCCTGCTGTCCAAGCCAGGGCCAGGGGGTACGAGCCGCAACAGAGACTGGGATTTCCAAATGCAGAGTATTGCGTGTCACCCTCCGATGCGCTTACCCACAAACAGCTAAGTAGGTAAAACCACTAACCAGCTGCGGGCCACAGCTTCCCTGGATGGGACATACCAGGCACATCCTCCACTCACACCTCCCAACCCCAGGCTGGACTTCTATCCGCCTGCACGTGCTGGGCCAAACTCTGCTGCCACCTAAGCAGCCTTACAGCCCCCGCGGCCAGCTCCTCCTACTCAAGACACATGCCAAAAGGAAGAAACCCCTCGAGGAGAGAGCCTGCTGCAGGCAATCATTGAGCAGAGCCCTCCATCCACCCGGGCAGAGGCTGCACTGCTGCCCAGTACAGGTCACGTCACCTACACAGGACACGAGCAAAGCCCTGGTAGCTTCCCAAGGGGATGCAAGTTTCTCACCATGCTTGCTAGAGGTTCAGGTAGATATCCACTCTGTCATCACCAAAATCCAAAAGCAGGATCTCACCTTTGCTCACTGCACAATAGGGAAGGGGAGTAGGAGAGGCTCTGGGTGCAAAAAACACCTTTAAGGAAGTTGTTTTTTTCCCTTTTCTGCTTCTACATTTTCTTTGAAAAGATCAAAGCAGCAACAAATGCCACTGGGCATGCAGGGAAGGACTTTTTACAAGGGCATGTAGCGACAGGCAAAAGTAGCATGCAGTGATGGCTTCAAAGTGAAAGAGGGTAAGGTTAGATGTAAGGAAGAAATTCTTCACTATGAGGGTGGTGAGGCACTGGAACAGGTTGCTCAGACAAGTCACAGACACTCCTTCCCTAGAAAAATTCAAGGCCAGGTTGGACAGGGCTTTGAGCAACCTGGTTTAGTGGGAGGGGTCCCTGCCCATGGCAGGGGGTAGGAACTGGGTGAACTTTAAGGTCCCTTCCAACCCAAACTGTTCTATGATTCTGTGATCTCCTCCTGGCTCAGCCCACGGTGCAGCATGGCCCTGGCAGTGATTTCACGCTGCTCAGCCCAGCGCGGTGAGGCTCACACTTTGCCTTCCCCAGTCCTGTGTGCTGATGGGTCTCCTGCAGCACTGTAGTGAGGTATGCACCTTTGTGGCTTTAATTTGATGTAGTGTTCCTCAGTGAGGTTAAACATACCTTTAAGATTTCCTTCCTGGCATGGGATTTATGTGCTGAGATCACAGTGACTCGAGAGATGACCTGATTGCCAGTGTGTTTCTTCTACATCTCCAATCTCACCAGCACAGGTGCAAGCTCTCCAGAGGTGAAAGCTCTCTGCACAAACCAAACTGCTATTTTAGCTACACAGGAAAAAAACAAATACTCCTCCACTAACCACTAATTAAATGGGTGGGGTAGAAGATACAAAGCTGCCTACAAACAAAGCATTTCCGAGCAGATTTTGCTAAGCCATCTCACTCCGAGCAACACCCATTTCTCTAGCAAACCGTAGAAATACGTACCATGAGCACTTGGCCAAAGACAGCCAAATTTCCTCACCACAGAAACCTCACGTCAAAACCTCTGTACAGCAGCGAGTCCTCAAGTGTTTACTGAGGTTTGGAGAGGGAAGGAGCCTCAGAAGGGATGTGGAGGAAACAGTCGAGTTGTGCCAGCGCAGGATGGACCTCACTGCCACAGCCAGCCTCTAAGCAGGACCATGACTGCCCTTAGAGCAGGGTCTATCCAAATACAGGGCAACTGGACACTGGGTCAGGCTGAAATATGTGGCACAAAGACCAAGGAAACCCCTCAGGATCCCCAGCTAGAATACTGGATTATGCTGTTCTGTCTATTCACTTGATTTTTTGCTCTTTCCACCTGGAGTTTTTCGGCTTCTTTAGCAGAAAGTTCCTCTAAGTTCATAACCTATTTGGCCAAGGTCTCCCACGCCGTATAGAGAAGAGGGTTGAATTAAGCAGTGAGGAGGCAGCAGCAATCCACAGCAGTAGACATTTCTGGTGAGCTCAGCAACCTCCAGAAGGCAAGAGGGAGCCAAGCGTTTGTCAAGAAGATACTGATTCTTTCAGCACTGCCTGGAAGTCAGACAGCCCCCACCTCATGAACAGACACACCATAACTGTCCAGCAGCAGCAAGACTTGCCTGCCTTGCTTTGATCTCACTGCAAAAACCCAGCTATCTCATCACATCCACCAAGCTTTCCAATCGTGCAACCTGACGATCTCAGCATAGGACATGCTCCATCTTTCAGACTTCCTAGAGTTCTCCGGAAAACACTAACCTCACACCTCCCGAGCGAGAATTGAACGGACTTGTTATGAAACCAGATGACTTGAGAGCACTGGAGATAGCTGCGCAGGCAGGACACACACATAGAATGTAGGGACACATCCAAACCCCCCCTCTAACTTACATGTTGTTGCTCACAGTGGTCTGGTAACGTCTCACACCGGTTTTCTTGCTTGGGGCTTTCCATTTGCTCTCACATTTTAAATGAACCCTGCTGCCAAATACCGAACCTGGGCAGCTGATCGAAAAGTGAGAGTTCATCTGAATGTCAGGTTGTGGGGGGGAGAGAGGGAGAGCATGAAAACTGTCATCAAAAAACATTGACACATTTCAGAGATGCTTTCATGAAAGACAGAAGAAGAGAGCACTTCTGGGGAAGTGAAAATCAGGGTGGCTCATTATCTTTAGCTTGAGAAAGAAGCATTCCTATGTCTCTTAGTTTCTGAATAAAGGCTCAGAAGGGTCATCAAGTCACTCGCAAGAGGCTGAGCTGTCCTGTGTGGGCATTGCATGTACCAGTCAGGGACAGGGGCTGACACCAAGCACTCCTGGTCCTCAAAGATGCTGGAAGGCTGCAGCATCTGCAGCCCTGCCCATCAGAAACCTCAGCAGCAGTCTGCCAGCAGCTTTATTTGCTTCAAAACTCCTTGTTTCACTTCCGTCTGCTGACATTTTTTTACCATGACAAACACTTCATACTACTGCCTTTCTGGCCCTTGGCTTTCAAGTCAGGCTCCCTGCTTTGGTTTGGTAAAACTTTGACTTTCATCAGCCTCAAAAACTGCAGAAGTAAATCCGTTGGTCTCTCATCCCACAGTCACTTGTTTGACCCTTACCCAAATGCTGTACAAAAATGGGCTCTGGAAACAATGCATTTTTGCCAAAAGTCATGTTGCACCAACCAGCAGCCAAAGGACCAGCTTTTCTCAGTGCTCCAGGGGAAAGACTCCGTATCATGGCTCCACCCCAGAGATGTCACGTTTCAGAAGGGCAGGACACCGTCACACACGTGCCACGTGAGTCACACAGCTCCTCCACCTCGCTGTGGCTATTTCACGACCTACTTAAGTTAACACATCTACACTTTTGCCTCTCGCAAAGGTTATTCAAGAGTTTCTTGTGAGAACAGCCCCAGGTAGCAGAAGGAAGGGGACTGCGGAGTCTAATCTGGTTTCGCAACAGAGAAGCAGCAACAGGGCATCGCCTGCCAGCCACTATGTGCAGGGCAGGGCAGAGAAGAGCAGAGGAGGCAGAAGAAGGTCAGGAATGATCTTGAGGCAGGAAGGAAAAGATTCTTGTTTAAGCTATAGTTTAATGGTAAATTAGACCTTTTACTGCTATTCACTCCCTTCCTTGCTATTTTTGTAGTGAATGAAAGAACATAGCTGGTGTTCAATACCTTTCTACTCTCCCAATGCTAAGTAATCATGAAGAATTAAGCCCTTTATTTTACCCATTTCAAGCCTGTTTCATTTCATATTCTGGGCACCAACCATATCAGACTTGAGTGGCATTTAGCATGTCCTCAGGGGCTGCTTCCCAGCCCCACTGTGCCCAGGGACTGGGAGGAAGAACAAGCTCGGTGCCTGCGGGGAACACACCCACCAGCTGTGCCCCTTCTCTGGGTTCTTTGCTCTCTGCCACTGCGGTTACACATTTTCATTTCAAGTGACACAGCTATATTCACAGGGTTTGGCAATTTTAGAGAGGGGGTAGGGTTTGTTTTGGTTTTAAAGAAACAGAACTTTGAAAACATTCAAAGGTGGAATAAACTGTGCCATGATACACGATAGATCTGACTTTATAAACATACCTAGAGGTTTTCTCTTTTACCAGCTGGCTGGACTCAGAGGGTAAATCTTGTCCCTTTGAGAAGAGCAGGTGATATTTTCAGTAGGCAGAGCAGCAAGGGGGTTCTCACCTCCCGACTCCTGGAGGGATGGTGAACTGCAGCTTCCCCGACTCTGAAAGAAAGGACAGGGGAGCTCAAACAGCACTGCTCCATGTATGCATGTTTGGGATTTTTTATTTATTTATTTTTTTTTAAGATTCTTCTGTTCTCACCTCTCACAGCAGTGACGTTGGAGCTATCTCAATCCCAACAGGGAGGTGTCAGAAGCAGATGCTTGACCAACCTCTCCGCTAGGTTAAGTGCAATCTAAGAAAAGGAGGCCCTGCCAAGAAGTTCCCAAGGAGGCAACACCCATCAGGAGAAAGTCCCTAGCCCCAAGGACCAGGTCCTCTGCTCTGCATCAGCATCCCTCACTGACCTATTTTATTACAAAGCTCCATAAACAACCTGGCACCAACCTGCAAAATGCAAGAGGAACCATCCTTTCCTCTTCCTCATCAGACCTTTTCCTTCTCTGCCTTGTGCCTGTCTCTGATCAACAAAGCTCACACCATTTCTAACAGATCTAGCTCATTAAATGAGCCATACAAGAACCACAAACCCTAGATGCCAGTCCCTTAGAAAAGGTCAATCAGTCAGAAAGCTGTCACAAAAAAAGGAGAAAGAAAATACATGAAGATTCATTTTAAAACAATAGCTAAAGAAAAAGCCTCCGTGAGTCATCCTCTATAATTTCTAAAATCCTGATGTGGGAAGAAATGTTGTGAACACAATCCTCAGGCTCACTTGGAAAGTAAATAACCCGCTAGTCAGTGTAGAAAGAAGAATCTCCTTCGATTCTGCTTTATTCCCTGTGCTGCTGCCAAAAAGTAGCAGTGTGACATAAAGGGGAACAGAAAGCAAGTAAACATCTAGGAGAGACACGGCAATGGAGAAATGACAGTGACTGCAGCACGCAGAAGTGAAAAGCAAGACGTTCTGCATAAACTTAGTTTCCGATGCATTAGGTTTGTAAAACTAGATAAATTATGAATTCCTTGTTATTATTACTTCTGAGGAGAGAACATGAGTAATTTAATGTGTATCTTTTTGCGTGTGTGTGTATTAACTGCTTTGTTTTCTTGAACTCCTCATTCTAAGGTGTTCCACATAAATTGGGTTTAGTAAATACTCTCCAGATGGGACTTCCAGACTTGAAGTTGGTTTGTGGTTTTTTGTTTGTTGGTTTGGTGCTTTTTTTCCAACGCAGAGATTAACCTCTGAGCTAAGATGTCTTTTCAAGTGTCTGAAGGAGTTATGTTCCCACACTTCCCTCTGCGTCTTCTGAAAACAACTTTCTTCAATGGTCAGTGGTAGCCAGTGACTTCCTTTGGTTCGGGTTTAACCCCGTCGCACAGCACTAGAGATTTCTGTGAGCCTCTTGGCTCCCCTCTGAGTACCCAGCTCTTGTTTATAGGCAGCCAGATTCAAAACTGCGAGTGCATGAACTCACCACCTCTCCCACACATGAGGGAGGGAGTCTCACATGGAAATCAGCCTCTCACAGTACAAGTCACCTCCTTGCTACGGGGCAGGCTGGAAGCCCGCCTTTTCCAAACTTAATGTAAATTAGGAATCTCCTAAACCAGAAATTGCTGCGTTATGTAAAATGGCCCACTGGGGGCTTTTCTGCTTTCCTTGAAGACACAGAATCACCTTTTATACCCGCAAAATTATTTAAAGTATAAAATCTAAGCACACCATCGACACCCAGCTTTGGCAGCACAGGGGGCGCATCCCTGTACCTGCCCGAGCTCGGTGCAGAATTGCATCAGGCAGAGCAAAAGGAGCCAGCTGCAAAAATATCTCCACTCACCAAGAAAATATCTCCACTCACCAAGAGCTGGCCAAAGCTAAAGATTGCTCTGAAACTTTGAAAACGCCTAAGGCACACCCTTCTATTGCAGAGCTGCACAGAAAGAGTCAAACCACTAGGGGGAAACCTGGCTTCTGCCTGCAACCAACTCTCCAGCACGCCTGGGAGAGGAAGGGCAGAGGGTGGCTTCAGAAGGAAGGAAAAGTTGTTCGGGGCCAGATTTCTTCTCGGCTGCCCAAGAGAGAGTCCCTGGGAACTTAATTTGGCTCGGATGTCTATAAAAACATCTAAAACGTGTCCTGCAGCAGTATGTTTAAAACATCTGGAAGAGAAAAATCCCGTCAAATCTTATTTCCTAAATGCTTTTTCCTTTAGCCAGCTTCTTCCCTCCCGCAGGTGCTCATGCGGGTAGCCTGGAGACCCCGGCTGACCTCAAAGCCAGTGGGGGAAGGAGGAAACCTAAGCTGGGGTTAAATGAAAGGGAGAGGGGAAAGAAGCATGGATCTGAGGCAAATTATCCATTAGTATTAGTTTTGATACTTGAAACGCATTCAGCTCGTCTGAAATGCCTTTAGGCTCATGCTCTCACTCTGTGCGCTTCCAAGGGGGACAGGATGGGAAGCAGGGACTTACCTTAACTAAGAACTGTCATTTCTGAGTGGACTCTTCATTCTGCTTCAGAGGGATAATCTTAAAAAAATAATAATTCTCACATTTTTCCATCCCTGGAGATAGACAGGAAAGTGCCAAATCCTCAGCCCCCTCTGGGGATGGGCACTCACATGCAGGGGCAGCTCTCCCCCTGCAGCCCTCTGGCTCGCAGGGCAATTCTGTTGGAGACAGCCTGTGGTGTAGTTTCATGCACAACTAGAGCTGAACTAGAAATCACCACAGATAATGTGACTTTGAAGATAATTTTTTAACCTGGCTGCTCTCCTCAGCTGAAACCACCGCAGCAAGCTGAAGTGATTCCTGTAGCCCTCAGCTAGTGCCTGCATCAGCTCAGGCCAGAGGCAACAGCACCTGCCCATAGGGGTGTTTTGTGGCCATAAATTTCACAGCATGAACCACTCAAACCACTACCATGTGCTTTGCATGTGCCTAGAGTGATACTGATAGGGTTAAGCACCGGACAATGCACATCACACCTGCTTCCGTCTCATAGTCCATAAGCTGTTTAGAAAAATAAAGGAAGGAAAGAAGCCTTCTTTCTTGGCTTCACTAGTTAACACATTAGATAAAATAAACTGTGGACAACCAGGAGAAGAGTGACCTAGCCAACAACTAGTTGTAAGCTTTTCAACTACATTAACCCCAGGTTTTTCATCTACATTAACTACAGCTGGATGGTATTTCAACCCTTTTCTTTTACAGCACTAGTGATTTGGGCAGCAATGTATTTAAAAACATTTAGACATTGTTTAGTCAAATGATGCAAAACGATACACAAATAATCTACCCTCTTTTGCCAGACACTGGTCCACAGAACAGCAGTGAAACTTAGAACATCCTGTAGCCAACTCCTGGAAAATATACCACAAAATAAGATACAAGTTCCCTTACCTCAGTTTCCAGCCAATAATCCAGAAAGGACTGCTTTAGCCAAGCATATTCATGCCTACAGATTACATATGGCAAAGAAGCATCTGAAGAAAATGGTAGTAATTCTTTTCACATCCATTTCTCTTTCTTCCCCCCTTTTTCTATGACTTTCTGTCACTGCATTTCTTTTTACAGAGTGCAATGATGTATGGGGGAATTCCTGACTTTCAGTGAGGTGTGGCCACTGCTGAGATCAGGGAACAAATCTGTGCTAAATTAGGCACAGAGTAAAGCAATCTGGTGATTATACCACCTGGTAGAGGGCTATTGTCAACTTGTAGAAAATAAGGAGGACTCATACTCGAACTCCTAAGAGTTTATGCCACTCTGGGAGACATAGATTTGTACTCAAAGTGTGCAATCAGTTAGGGTCTTCTCTGCCCCGCCCTGTGCTTACACACATGTAGCAGTTACATCCCTCAAGGTGATTTCTTATCCGCCTCAATATTTTGCGTGTGATAGCGCAGACGTACAGGAAAGGCAGGAAGAGACCATCTAATGAAAGGCCAGCTCAAGTATTCCTATTTTATAACTAACTAAATTTTGTCTAGCCTGCTTTTAAATAACAGCTCACAGCAAGGGGTATTTCTAGTTTCATCTGTCTTCAGCATTACAAATGTTTATTTTCATTTCCAGCTGTAGCGTAAACCCCTTATTTCTTTCCCATCTGCAGTGAATATAGCAAACTATTTATTCCCTTTATAGCTATCGTTTATGTATTTGAAGACCTCCACACTTCAACATCTGTGCTCTAAATAAATCCAGCTAGTTGTGTGCTTCAGATGGAGCTCACTACTACATTAGCTTCTGTTGTCTAGGCTCTCTTAGATTGAGCTAGGTTTTTTCTTCCTTTCTTTCATTTTTAAGAGGCAACCCAAGACTGATTATAATTCTTCTAAACTCTAAACAATTGTGTACCCCATAATCACGTTGACTTTTTTTCTATGAGAGCATAACCTTCCATTTCATTTCCAGCCATACCCCATCCACAATCTATTCTAAGCCCCAGATCCCCTTTTACAGATTCACAGAACATCAGGCTCACATTTGTGCTGGGAACTATTGCTATGTATGTACAAAACTTTGTATATGTCTTTATGCCCCATTGAATTATTTTTTTTTACAAGCCATTAATCCAATTTGTCAATACCATTTGAAATACTAAAGTTGAGTTGCACAGTCTCGTAGACGTTCTCATTCCTGCAACAGCTAATCATGTTGTAAATAAAGCTAAGACTTAGGTTAAAAGGCAACACAGAGAAAGTAATTTTCATAACACAACGATATAGGGAAATATGCTAAAAGAGTGTGATCATGCAGTCGTAAACTACATCCATTTGTTTTGCATCACTTTGCAGTTTACTGGGAAGCAGAGACAGATGCCTACAGAGACTTCTCCTTGCCTACACACTCCCACATCTAAATGATCTCATTGCTGGGCTCAACACAGCTTTGTTACTGCAACATGCCTGCTAGCATTAATTTTTGGTTTCCATGGGATATTTGCACATAAAAGCCTTCTTTCAAAGCAAGCCACTTCCTTTACTTGGGCCTACAAATTCCTCTCTTCAGCATCATAAAATGAGAAGCAATGAGATTGCATCTCTTGCTTTATTAAGGGCACTTTTCTGCTATCTAGCAATAAGCTCTTCATCGAACTGCAAGGTCTTGAAAATCAGCTCCTACTTTCACATAAATGCGCAGCTGTCAGCAACCCAATGCGCTGCGGCGAGCAGGGGCAGGAGGTTTGGACCAACACAAGGCAAAAAGCCCAGGCAGAGTTAGTGCACTTGTTACAAGTTTTTCCAGAGCCTTTGTTTTGTTTCCTTGGTGAGACAACCATAGAATTGCTTAGGCTGGAAAAGACCTTTAAGATCACTGAGTTCAACCATTAACCCAGCACTGCCAACTCCACCACTAAACCATGTCCCTGAGCACTACATCTGCATGTCTTTTAAATCCCTTCAGGGATGGTGACTCTCTGGGTAGCCTGTTCCAATGCTTGACAACCCTTTTGGTGAAGAAATTTTTCCTAATTACAATCCAAACCTACCCTGGAGCTACTTGAAGCTGTCTCCTCTCATGCTTTCACTTGCTGCTTGGGAGAAGAGACCAATCCCCACCTCACTACAACCTCCTTTCAGGTAGTTGTAGAGAGCAATAAGGTCTCCCCTGAGCCTCCTTTGCTACAGGCTAAACAAGCCCAGTTCCCTCAGCCACTCCTCATAAGACTTGTTCTTGACACCCTTCACCAGCTTCATTGGTGGTGAACACACTTAGGTTGCTCTGGACACACTTCAGCAACCTCAAAGTCTTTCTTGTAGTGAGGTGCCCAAAACTGAACAGAATTTGAGATGCTGCCTTGCTGGTGCCAAGTACAGGGTGAAAAGAAGTTTATAATCTCCACTGCAAAAATATAACAAAGCTTATCCATCAATGTAACCAAACAGGTTCACTTACCTGTCTGCCTGTCGGGACACTGGCACTGTGTTCTTCCACCTGTCTATGAGATTGTCTGCAGTCTGCTGCGAGTTTGTGTTTCCAAGAACTGTTCACAGTCTTCCTAACAGCCTTCTCCTTTGTGAGAGAGCCAAGACATGAATTCATCTTAGCAAAACAGCCAGCATTTTCATCTTTGCTAAACTTCCTACATATTGACACAATTAACCCACTACCTATTGCTGTTTGGTAGGAATAAAGTTCCTTGTTCTAATGTCAAAGACATCACATGTATTATGTTTTCAGCAGACATTATACCATTATACTACAATTCTATAAATCAAAGAAGACTTTACCTTAGTCAAAACCTAATTATTTCTATTAACAAACCAAGTTAGTATTTACCGTGACTGTTGGTGAGTTTGAAGACAGAAGTCACCAATAATTTTAAGGATTAGCGCTTCCTAATTTCATGCTGATTCTGTTATCATTAGGAACTGCTCCAACTCTCATATGACAGTCAAGCATTAAGCTTTTGGAAGAAATGAGGATGACAAGCTGCCCTCCTTGGCTTCACACTTGCTCTGACATGCTCCTTTTCCAGGTCTGGAATCTCTAGAACCTCATCAAATCAACTCCTGGGACACCAGGCTGTAGCAGGTGGTCAAGGTTACAAACCCCATTCCAGGGAAAGCGGCATTTCCGTGACAAACAGTTATCCTATAGCTTGACAGACACGATGAAAGTGTGAGAGAGTTCACGGCTCTTACCGCAAGAATGTCAACTGTGATGGGCAATTCGGCCTCTTCAGACTTTTCAGCAGCTGCAGAGA
>NW_009731161.1:201690-236843 GCF_000703405.1 Apaloderma vittatum | reverse complement strand
GGGTTGAGAGTAACCCTGAAGAGAAAGATTTGGGGGCATCGATAGATGAGAAGCTCAACAGGAGCCGGCAGTGCGATCATGCAGCTCAGAAGGCCAACTGCATCCTGGGATATATCAAGAGAAGCGTGGTCAACAGATAAGGAGAGGTGATTTTCTCCCTTTACTCTGCTCTTGTGAGACCCCAGCTCGAATGCTGTATCCAGTTTTGGTGTCCCCACGATAAGAGGGACATAGAGCTGTTGGAGCATGTTCAGAGGAGGGCCACAAGGATGATCCAGGGGCTGGAGCCCGAGGACAGGCTGTGGGAGCTGGGATTGTTCAGTCTCAAAAGGAGAAGACTTCAGGGGGACCTAATAGCTGCCTTCCAATACCTGAAGGGAACCTACAGGAAGGCTGGGGAAGGACTTTTTACAGGAGTGTCCAGCGATAGGAGAAGGGGAAATGGGTTTAAGTTGAAGGAGAGTAGATTTAGGCTGGATCTTAGGGAGAAATTCTTCAGTAAGAGGGCGGCAAGACTTTGGAATAAATTACTCAGAGATATTGTGGCTGCCCCCTCCCTGGAGATGTTCAAGGCCAGGCTGGACGGAGCCTTGAGTAGCCTGATCTAGTTGAGAGGTGTCCCTGCCCATGACAGGGAGGTTGGACTAGATGATCTCTAAGGTCCCTTCCAGCCTAGGCCATTCTATGATTCTGTGATTCTCTGATTTTTCTGAGAAATAGCGATGTGGATCCTCTAATAAATCTAGCTTTGATATTGTCAAGAAGTCAAATAAAAGCACAAAGTCTTGTGTGCCAGATATGCACAGCTGTATGTGTCTCACTGCAGATACATTGCATTTTCCTCTCCTAATGCTTTCTAACACCATGTATACAGCTATGGCAGGGTATCTCATTACAATGCAGATGACCCCTCATGGTTAAAGCACAATTCAACTTGTCTAGTTTATTATCATCTATTATTTGTATTGAGGTGAGCCAGCACAGCCTTCAGTGCAAATTCCTTGTAACATGAATGAAAAAAGATTGACCTGTCCTAAAAAGGCATATGTTTGAACTAGGTCTGTCACCACAATGGCTCTGTAGCGCAAGATCATAGAACTTGCACTATACTGTAACTGTGAGTATTGTTCAAGATGTTTTTATCTATATGGTCACTTGCAGCTGTCCAGATTTTTACACCTACTGGACTCAGAGTTCTTATCTACATTGCAATGTGAATCATGATTTAACCATGTCAGACAACAGCATGTTTTATTTTCTCAGTCAGCATCCAAAGAAGCTGCTTTTGCACTAAGGGTATGGAATGAAAAGGAACTCCAAAAGAGTGTAAAGAAAGGTATAGCTATTTAGATTTGCAGGTAAAGGAGGTCGGTCATAGGGTGGTAGAAAAATTGTGTTTCAAAATTATATGGGACAAGAATATCCAGACTCTGGGGCAAATTTAGTATTTAGGTCCAAAACTGAAGTACAAACACCAGAAGAGTGATTGCCCAGTTTTCTTGAAGAACCCAAAAAACAGCAGAGAGCAAGAAAATAGCAATGAGACAGCGAGTTTGCTTGAGTAGACACAGAGTTGTATAATGCTTATGGTTTCCCACTGATGATATAGAAATCCTGGAGGGTTAGCAGTGTACTTAACAGTCTCTTACAGAGATTTTAGGTACTCCGCAGCAGGGTTAGTGGACTAGCAATTAAGTTTAGGCAAGTGCTTCCATAATGACAACACAACCCTGGTAGCATTTATCTAGTAGCTTAAACTGTTGTCTGCAGAGAACAGGTCAGATACTCAGCTGGTTTAAGTGGCTGTTGAGCTGTTTATTTGTATAAGCATTTGCATCAACTGAGAAGTTTGACATTGTTGTACACTACCTATATAGTAAATCACATAATATTTTGTGTGCATACATATGTGATTTATTTATGTTAAGTATAGTTTCTGTGTATAAGAGATATTTTACATAGTCAGAAATTATTTATAAAATGCATACCAAAAGAAAAAGTTGAACCATGTTTTTGAAAACTTAGCTGAATAGAATTTGAAAATACAACTGCCAAATACATATGTGTAAACACACAACAATAGGTATATACACATGTACTTACAGAGATACATCTATAACATTGCGTATTGTATATGCCTCCTACATCTTTATGATATTTAAAACACAAATCTGAATCAAAACTGTTTATGTAAGTAAATTATTTAGGCTAAGCACAAGATCACAACACATGGTACCATTTGGTGGAGCAAACAGTTTTAAAATCACTTTTTATAATTCCTTTCTCATTCAGGATTGAATCTCACAAAAGACTAAGTACCTTACATTAGAATGTAATAAACTAGTTTATCAGTCATCTTTTTTTTGTTCTTTGAAATAGACCTCTACTAAGAAACCAAAACTTATTTTAGTCATTACTCCACATTCAATACTGATTACCTTTGAACAAACCAGAAGATCAAACAGGCAAATTTAATTCCACTTCAAATTTATTTTATCATCTTTTTAATGTCTTCTGTAGACCACTATAAAATTTGTAGAAAGCAAGACAAGTGTCTTGCTCAAGAAAACAAAAATGCTACATGTGTTTAGGTGTTTGACTAATTTCTGGTGTCAGTTTAGTGGTCTCAAAGAAGTTGAAAGAGGAATTAAGTTTCAGTTGTTTTTAAGGAATGGAATAGTAGACAGCACAAGAAGTAAAACACAGTTTATTGAGCAATTAAATCTTGGAGAATGTCTTTGCTTGGGAGTCTGTACCAGGGTTTTCAGATGACAGAAGTAATTCAAGAATACTGCACTGATCCTCCCAAATAATCATGAATGTTTCTGTAGGGCGTCAGCCTGGTTTAGACAGGAGGTGAATATTAAGATATTAACCACACAATATGTTTTTCCTTTATTTTACATGTACACTAAATCTTGTAGATATGACGTAGTTTGCATGATACCGTATAAACATTTTTCATTAAACAGACTAGCAATGCACATATTTTAGTTAACAAACTGTTGTAGAAAAGGCTATTTACGTGGAAAATCAGTGAAAGGATGAAAATACAAAAATTAATAGCCTGGAGGGGACAATTGGTTTAAAAATTATCCAACGCATATTTCTGAGTCCAGTTCATTGTTTCAGTATTTTCTCCTCCTTGTATTTATCTGTTAGTGTTAACAATACTAAGAAATTTTTAAACGTGCAACAGCAACAAGAAAATTTCCAGCAGCACTTGCAAGCATCTCCTGGAGACAAGTGGCACTTCTGGAAATGGTTACCAAGCAAAGCAGGTACACGGTGAATCACTAATTTGCACAAGGTAAGAATGAAAACGGGGCAGCGATCCAAGCTGCCAGTGCTGCTGCACATCTCTCCAAGGCAAATGACATCAGGAAATATACAGCATTATCTAGTAAGAGTTTTGAGGAAGGCCATGCTGGGCTCAGACTGTTTGGGAACTTCATCTGAATTATTTAGCTCATGCCTCAAAATCCTAGATTTACTCTTCCAGTTAGTTACTAATACAGTCCACATGAAGTAGACCTTGAGTGAAATCTTGAGTGCCTTTGCCACTGATGGATGACCTCCTACTTGATAATGCTAATACTGATGGCAGGAAGAACAGCTAGGTTTTATAAAAGCTGGAAAAATCTACATATGCTAAAATACACACACACACAGAAGTCATGTAAAAGAGAAAAGAAGAAAGAAGAAAAAATCAAAATGAGAGAGAATATGGGGCCTCACATGAAGGATAGAGGTGACCTGGTTACCAAGGACATGGAGAAGGCTGAAATATTCAACAGTTTTTTTACCTCAGTCTTCACTGGTAACTACCTGAGCCACACCACCCAAATCACAGAAGGTGTTGGCTGGGCCTGAGAGAGTGAAAAATCACCCAGGAGAGGAGAAGATCAGGTCCGGGAACACCTAGAGAACCTGAAGGTGCACAAGTCCATGGGACCTGATGAGATACATCCATGGGTCCTGAAGGAACTCCAGTTGAAGTTGCTAGGTCACTAGTCATCATATTTGAGAAGTCATGGCAGTCTGATGAGTTTCCCACAGATTGGAAAAGGGGAAATATATACTGTCCATCTTTAAGAAAGGAAACAAAGATAACTCAGAGAACTAATTGACATAGGAAAAGCGGCCTGGACTTGTGCAAGACCTTTGACACTGTCCCACATGACATCCTTGTCTCTAAAATGGAGAGATATGAATTTGACAGGTAGACTACTTGGTGGATAAAGACGTGGCTGGAAGGTTACACTCCCCGTGGAGACCAGTGACAAGCAGTATTCCTCAGGTGTCTGTTCTGGGTCCAGTGCTGTTCAACATCTTTGTCAGCAACACAGACAATGGCATTGAGTGCACCCTCAGCAAGTTTGCCGACAACATCAAAGTGCATGATGCTGTGGACTCGTGTGAGGGAAGAGATGCTATCCAGAGGGACCTTGGCAGGCTTGAGAAATGGGCCAGTGCAAACTGCGTGAGCTTCAGTAAGTCAAAATGCAAGGTCCTTCACCTGGGCTGGGCTAATCTCAGGCACAAATAAAAGCTAGGCACAGAGTGGGTTGAGAGTAGCCATGAAGAGAAAGATTTGGTGGTGTTGATAGATGAGAAGCTCAACATGATCCGGCAGTGTGCTCGTGCAGCTCAGAAGGCCAACCATGTCCTGGGAATGCATCAAGAGGAGTGTGGCCAGCAGGTCAAGAGAGGTGATTCTCCCCCTTTACTCTGCTCTTGTGAGACCCCACCTCGAATACTATGTCCAGTTCTGGTGTCCCCACCATGAGAGGGACATAGAGCTGTTGGAGCATGTTCAGAGGAGGGCCACAAAGGTGATCCAGGGGCTGGAGCATCTCTGCTATGAGGATAGGCTGCGGGAGCTGGGTTTGTTCAGTCTTGAAAAGAGAAGACTTCGGGAGGACCTAATAGCTGCCTTCCAATACCTGAAGGGAAACCACAGGAAGGCTGGGAAGGGACTTTTTACAGGAGTGTCCAGTGATAGGACAAGGGGAAATGGATTTAAGTTAAAGGAAAACAGATTTAGATTGGATCTTCAGTACGAGGATGGCAAGACTTTGGAATAAACTGTCCAGGGAAGTGGTATATGTCACCTGCCTGGAGGTGTTCAAGGTCAGGTTGGATGAGGCCTTGAGTAGTCTGATCTAGCTGAGAGGCGTCCCTGCCCATGACAGGGAAGATGGATTTGATGATCTCTAAGGTCGCTTCCAACTTAAGCCATTCTATGATTCTATGATTCTATGATTCTATGATATGGCTTTTATACAACATGTGGGAGAGGTCTGGCAGGGAGATTGGACTACATGATCTTTTGACGTCCCTTCCTACTCCTATGATTCTTTGATTCTGTACTTGCAGACATGAAATAATAATAATAATGCATCATGATTGTCTTTCAACTGTTCCTTGTATTTTTAAAACTTTAAGAAGAAAGTAGTTTGGTCACTTTTCTCAAGCTTCTTACCACAAGGATCCAACCAACAAGCTTATTTAAATGAGAGAAAAATTGAGGCTTTTGTGTTTCCCTATAACTCTATCTAGCACACAACATCTGGTAATACTATGCAACAAAGAGTGGATTCTAGCATCTATATTTCTCTTTTCTTGATGATATCCTAGACATGTTTAAGCCAGCTGAAGGAAATACCACATTTTAGAGGTATTACTACTGTGCTAGAGACTGTTCCTGTGTCTATTGCAAAGAGACACAATAAGTGTTTTGGGCTGCTTGACTTTGTACTCCATGTTAGTAAGAGTCTGAAGTTCCCTACTTTATTATTTTTGCCATCATCTGAGTGTAAAGTTTGCAGAAAGATTTATACATTTTCTGTATTTGTGATTCTGGACATGTTTTTAGTTTACTTCTCTGTAGTAAAGGGGAAGAGAATGAATTATTTCAAAGGAAAAATATTTTTAGTTTAGCTGAATTAGGTCACAAGTAAGACAGAAAAATGCAGTATAAGAATTAGTGTTTCCACAGGCCACAAGGACAAAATCACTGGTGATTTTGTTTTTGTCTCTGAAAAGGCAAAACCACAGTGTTTCAGGTTTCACCAAACCCAAAACACATTCGGAAACAGTATCCTGAAAGGACATTGTGTCAACATCAGAAGCTTTCGCCTCCAAATTAAAAACAATCTGTGCCAAAAATTAATGCCACCTTCCTTAATTAATTGACACCTTCCTCACTACTACGTGCAATACTGTGCTCATGGTACTAATGGTTTAACAGCAACAGCTAGGCACTACACTACGTACAATTTACAAGAATCAGTCGTTGCTGTGAGCGCAGTACTGTATCATCATACCCATGACCTTCTCTTCCTACACTGAGTTCTTTCAAAAAATGCAAAAATGGGATATTATAAAACAGATTTTAAGGATTTTGGACCCTTGAAGGCTGCAAGAAATATATAGATAGATCTTGGCCATAGTTTGATCTTGGAATTAAGCAGTACAAACAGAAATCCACCAGGATTGATCCTATTCACTCTAGCAGTTCATCCGAGTGTCCTCAAAGCCCCTGTCCTCAGAAGCCCCAAACTTTCACCATACACTATTTCTGGGGTGTATTAGAAGGGGTGATAGCTAATAGGTCGAGAGAGGTCCTCCTGCCCCTCTACTCTGCCCTGCTGAGGCTCGTCGGGAATATTGTGTCCAGTTCTGGGCTCCTCAGCTCAAGAGAGACAGGAAACTGCTTGAGAGAGTCCAGCGCAGAGCCACAAAGATGATGAAGGGAGTGGAACATCTCCCTTATGAGGAAAGGCTGAGGGAGCTGGGTCTCTTTAGCTTGGAGAAGAGGAGGCTGAGGGGTGACCTCATAAATATTTATAAATATGTCAAGCGAGAGTGTCAGGAGGACAGTGCCAGGCTCTTTTCAGTGATGTCCAATAACAGGACAAGGGGAAATGGGTACAAGCTGGAACACAGGAGGTTCCACAAAAATAAAAAAACCCACGTTTTTAACTGTGTGGGTGACAGAGCACTAGCACAGGCTACTCAGGGAGGTTGTGGAGTTTTCTTCTCTGGAGACTTTCAAAACCCACCTGGACGCGTTCCTGTGTGACCTACTGTAGGTGATCCTGCTCTGTCAGGTGGGCTGGACTAGATGATCTTTTGAGGTCCCTTCCAGCCCCTGACATTCTGTGATTGATTCTGTGATTCTGTGGTTCTGTGGTGGTTCTGTGGTGATTCTACGATTGTCTCTTGCAAAAATACCATTGTAAGAGGCTGTGGTATGTGTTTTCATATCATTTAAGCCAGTTTAAGTGGATGGACGTACATATTGTGGTCCCAAAAGCAACACATGGAGTGCATAAAAGGTCCAAGTCAGCTGCTCTGTGGATTTGGCATAGGCTTCAAGGCCAGTCCTGAGGGTGTTGGAGTTGAGCCACAGTGCACACCTGCCCTGGGCCCAGAGATCACTCTCGGGAAAGACTGCCTCTACTGGTGCACACACAGCCAAAGTTATCATGTGAAAAATTAATGTCTGAGAAAATTGTGCTAATAATGCCATGCAGACACTGATTGCTGTTCAACTCACAGATTCTTGTCTTTAAGGTCTCTCTTTCTGCAAGGAACAGTATGCAAACAGAACGCTATTTGCATTTATGTGCATTTACAGATTTCATTTATGCCCATCCTTCAGGAATGAACTATTTTTTACCACAGCAATGTAGTGATATTTAATGTAACTCATTTGAAGGCCAGTACAGAATGTCTGTACTTTTCATTAAAAGGTATTGTTCTAATAATAATGTAAATGAAATTGTCATTTCAATTAAAATAGGTATTATATTTTAACAACTAAGTAAGACTGTATTTGACTCTTTTCTCTTTGTAGAGAAAAGTTCTCTATTCATTCACACACAATTTGCAGCCAAATCATTAATTAAAATTACTATATTCCTTTTTTGAAACCTAAGGAAAAAAGTAATTATAAATGAGTGCATGATTCTCACTAAGAGGCCTAGTGTTCCACTAAATAATCAGTGTCACTTCAATAGTGGAATAAAAAGACTGTTTAATTTTTTTAAACAAAAATTTTCTTTAGGAAAAGAAAAAGAATTATTAAGACTAGAACCCTAGGGATGAATATTAGTGCTTATGTTTGCGGCAAATCTGCTGTTTAGTGCTGGGCAATTTATTAATTTTTTCTGCACCTCTGTTTGTTGTATTCTAAGTCTTGTCTGTTGTATTCTAAGTATAAAACTCTTCAATTAGATACTTTTAAAATATTCTTTTTTCTTCCTTTTTACTGCAAAGGGGCTAACAGAACCAAGGTAAATATTTTTTTGTGAAGGAAACAAAATAGCTGACATGATATGAAGTATAATTATTTTTTATTAATTGAATTGAAATACTGAACATTAAATAAGGACACTTAGTTACACAATCCTTTGCAATTAAAAATGACTAAATTCCAAATAAATTCTGTTACAAATCTAAACTTCAAACAGCATCCATCTTTTCAACAAAGGCAGTTGGTGCCTGAAACTTTAGAATAATTTTCCCTAGAAATTAAGTGCAAACTGAAAAAAATAGTCAATATTTTGTCATTCTAGAATTACAACATTTGCCCATCAAATCCTAAACAGATGGAGATAAAAGCTCCTCCAAGAGCAAAAAGTACATCTTTTTTTCTATTGCTACAAAATATTGATGAAGTGCTCTATTGAAGTAGAGATCTCATTAATTATTTGATTTACAGAAAAAGAAGACAGAGGGAAATGAGTGCCCTGGCTAATGCCATGATGTACCATCTTGAGACTTAAGATCTTTTTAATGTATTCTGCAGTGATGCGGCTGAAAGAGGAAAGAGGGAATTGAATGGATCCATTAATTTAATTGAAGTGAGCTCTGACAAGAGATAAAACATCCCAGGCCCTGCATCTCTTCCGGATGCATCATCGCTATAGTAAACAGTCAATGATCCACAGAAATACACACACTCACCACACACACACATGCACATAAAAAAAGCTAAAGGTATACATAGACGCTAGAGACCTCAAGGCCAGAGAATTGCTACAGGGGCAGAGGTGAATAGACTGAAGAGGTCTTCCCTTCATGCAGCACCACAGAGTATTCAGCGTCTACTACATTTGTTCAATTGTGCTCCTATGAACAGCTCCCGGGTTACTATAAATGATTCAGACTTCTTACAGAAAAGTTGTATTTGTTCTTTTTTTTTTTTTTCCAGGCTTCAGGGAAACAGACTCTGTCTCATGGTCACTTGAAAGGCAGAAGGATGAAATAGACTTCTACTGCTCTTTAAAGAAATTCTGATGCTGCTACTGTCTTTCAGGTGTCTTACACCTGCTCCCATATGGCTACGCAACACTTGTTTTAAAAGAATAGTACCACTTCTAAATATGTAATTTTTTCTTGGTTTGCAGTTACCATGAACATACCCATTTAACACTGTAACAAATTTACTAATAATATACCACCATGACATACTAATAAGACATAGAACATCTGAGTTCATATCCCATAATTGCAGAAATTAAGAATTATTTTTTTTTTATCTTGATAGAGTGGAGTTAATACCACAGGGTATACACAGCTGGCCAGTCCTAAAACGGCATAAACTGGTGCAGTTTTCCTAACTACAGAGCTATAATGATGTCTTGTTACCTGAGATCTAGGCTAGTGCCTTGAGAATTGAATAAGATCAGAAGAAGAAGTTTATGATACATATTGCCTCTAGATATCAGTCCTGAACCTTATTAATCCATTGGAAATTTGGAAATTGACTCTCCAGCCACAGACAACCCTTAACATCGGTATATAAACTGCCTGATTTACAGCTAGATCAGCAGACTCTAGGTAAGTACCCTGTTTGCGATGTGAACAAATTTAAATTCCTTTCAAAGAGAAACAGATGTTTAAGGAAAGGGACACTATGAAGTTACAGTCCTGACTATTGCAAAGTTACGTCACAACCTTACTAAACATACTTCCTGTAAGTTTAGGTTGAGTGAAAGATAATGATGGTGATGTTGACAAGTAATCATATTCATATACATACACAGAGAATGTAGATTCATCTTTATTAAAATACAGTAAAAAAAATGTATTCAAATAAATGTAAAACCGCATGTATTCAAAAGACAAGAATTTACTTCTTCTACTGTATGAACACCATATTCGTGTTCTCCTGTATGCATTCACTTACCCGATGAACTCAGAGTAACGCAATGACAATATTTTACCGGTGCTGTCAATTCTTTATTAAAAAAAAAAAAAGGAAAAACATGGAAAAAAAGTAAATAGGAAAAAGAAAGATTTCAACAAGAGAAAGAAAAATGAACACAGTTTCTTAAAGCAGAAGACGTAAATGCAGGAACATTCAGGGATATGGGGACAGTGATGAGTAAAATGGTTCTAGAAAGGGTTTAAAAATTCAGGCACTGGTTTGGGATCCATACAGAGACTGATCCACAGATTTGGACTCAGCTTGTTAATATACCAGAGCAGGCTGCCACAGTGGCCATTCTAATATCTTCATGTCTGCTTTTATGGCAGTTGAAAGTCTAACAACATTAAGTAGACAGTGTAACTCAACACGGAAGCAAATTGTATCTAGCCCTATATTCCTGTCTGTATCTAGACATGTAAATCAGAGGCCCTATTTCCAATCCAACTTCAAACAGTCAAAGATCTTTTGCACATATTTATTTATGTCTATAGTCCAAGTAGGAGTTTTTGACAATTTTGGAAATGGATTTGACCATCTTATCAACAAGTAATTATTTAAAAAACTATGTTGCAATATGAGCTGAACTTGTTTATCTCTCATTTATCCTCAAGACAATGAAAATTACAAAATTCATTAGGTCTAATACAGCATTCACCTTAAATGTTTGCTGGATTGCTGGCAATTAACCAATAGTGCATTTAAATTATTAAAAAAAAAAAAATGTAAGTGAAACAATCTCTGTCTCCTTAAAGGAAGTCATTTGAGCTGATTATACAGAGTGCAACGATGCATTAATATATGACTGGATGTGAAATGTGTACAATGTATCACTTAATTCTTTATTTAGAGTTTATTAAACAAGCATTGACCTTCAGTCTTATCGTACACAACACTGTATCTTCATAGTTCGATTAAGCGGGTTGTCAAAGTAAATATTTACAGCAGTCAGTAAAATAAAATCAGTTTATTTTCACTAATGGTCTATAGTGATCATTTATTTTCATGCAGCTATGTTCTTCCTGTCAAGCTGAAGCCCTCTTTGACATTAGAGATCCCATCCAATACAACTCCCTGAAGGCAGGCTACTGATTCAATGTAGTATCCTGTAGCTATTAAAATTAAATTTTCCAGGACAAGACTACCTGGAGCTTTAATAACTTCACTTAAAATGGCTCAGCTCTTCTGACTGATTCAGAAACGAGCCTGAAGATGCAGCCTGATGCTGTGCTGATGAACATGAAAGAATACCGCTCTCCTGGCCCAAGAGAGAAGGGTGTTCAGTTATATTCTGTCATCAGCATAAGCAACAACATCAGATAACTAAAGAATCTGAAGTATAATCAGTGTCATAGGAAAAAATGACAAATAAAGACACAGTTGCTTACTGATTTCACTGTGATTTCTTCTCTTGGAGGGTGGGTCTTACACAACAATACCAAAGATGATAACTCTGTCAAGTAAGGTTAATGACATAGAATCATAAAATAAAAGAATCATGAGAGTTGGAAAATACCTTTAAGATCATCGAGTCCAACCATCAACACAACACTACTGTGACTACTAAACCATGTCCTGAAGTGTCATATCTAGATATTTTTTGAACAGCAACCTAAGATGTTCCTAAAGACAAACAAAATGTGGAAGTTGCGAAGCATTCCTTACTCATGACATATTTAGAAAGTATTTCTTCTTTTAGGTATAATATTTTTCTTAAGTACAATGTATTTTAGACACTAATATTAAAAAAAAAATAAAAAACCTCAATCGATTCCAAACTAAGAGAAGAAATAGTCACACAATCCCTTGTTTGCCACTGAGAGAGTGGGTTGAGCAAGAGACAGTCAATACGTGTTGAAAACACACCTGATGATATTTTGATGGTCCTTAGCATAAAAGGGAAAGTAGCACTTTCAGTCAGAGCGAATCTCCAGGCCCTCTGTGTTTCTCAGTGAGTATTCTGTGTTCTGTAACAGCTTGCCCAATGTATTACAAACTCAGATAATGCTGCCTTCTGGGACAGCATTTTAAAAGACGTTAAGCATTAAGTGACATGAAATACAGTTAAAAACCGAGGTGATAAAATAACTGGGGATACACATCCTTCCAGGAGAGCTAAATACCTTCATGACATGTCCAGAGACATATGGCAAAATGGACACAGTAAATAACTTTTTCAGATGCTGTAACAAAAGTTTACCAGATACATTGTTATTCCAAAGAGTTTTCTGAGACAATTAAACTGGCATAGCAACCGTAATGCAAAGTATTGTGGAAAGTTATGGATTTTTTTCTTTTAAAGAAGTGGCATTTTGTCACTCCAAAGCCAAAGAAAATCATGTGTAATTACAATAATAATTTCCATGAGAACGTACCTCTATATTTTCAAGATGTAACAGCAATACATTGTGTTCAGTTGTTAACAATTTTTACTCAAATTGTTATTTTATTTTACTTTTTTAAATTTTTTTTTTATTTTCATTTATTTTATTTATTTTATTTCCAGAGTCTGGTACCAGCTGTGTAGTTTTTTAAACAGAGTATTACTCAACACATGCACATCTTCTAAGTAAAGCAACTGAGGAAAAAACCCCAAACAATTAAAAGTAAATAAACAAATCACAACTCTTTGGCATAGCTGTAATGCACTAGCACGCTGGAATAGCAAATTGACATTTTCAGTTCCATTTGTTCCATTTTGTGGTTTAATAAAGAACCTTTTAGGCTGCACCAGCTATATAGTAATAGAATAAAATATATAGCAACAAGACAAAGTCCCCTGATTTATAGTAAAATCTATTCTTTTCTCCAATATCATGCAGATCTGGAAGGATCTGTCACCACTGGTTTTCTACATGCCTTTCATTTCAATTTATCTTGTATTGCCACAAGGGCTTCCATTTTCCTAGTCTCCCTTCTCACATTCAAATCACAAATTTAAGAGTTAGAATGAATTTTAGAGTCATAGAATTGTTTAGATTAGAAAAGAGCTTTGAGATCATCAAGTCCAACTGTTAAGCAAGTAATACCAGGTCCACTACTAAACTGCCTCACTAAGAACGACATCTACATGCCTTTTAAATACCTTCAGGGATGGTTATTCAACCTCTTCCCTGGACAGCCTTTTCCAATGCTTAATAACCCTTCTAGTGATGGAGTTTTTCCTAATATCCGACATAATCCTCCCTTGGTGCAAATTGAGCCCATTTGCTTTTGTCCTAGCACTTGTTACTTGGGAAAGGAGAACAAGTTCCTCTTCGCTACAGCCCCCTTTCAGGTAATTGCAGAGAGCAATAAGGTCACCCTTCAGTTTCCTATTTCTGATACAGGCCAGGATGTTGCTGCCCTGCTTTGCCACCTGAGCACGCTACTGGCTCATGTTCAGCCGGCTGCTGACCAACACATCCAGGTCCTTTTCTACCAGGCAGCTTTCCAGCCACTTTTCTTTCCTCAAGCCTGTAGCGTTGCCTGGAGTTGCTGAGACTTCATCCTGCTGAGATAGGATGAAGCACTTGGCCTTGTGGAACCTCATACGGTCGGCCTCAGCCCATTGATCCATCCAGTCTGGATTCCTCTGTGAAGCCTTCCTAACCTCCAGCACATGTGCACTCCCATCCACGAGCAGTCAGTTTTCCCAGCAGAATGTTGTTGGAAACAGTGTCGAAGGTGTTACTAAAGTGCAGGTAGACAACATCCACAGCATTGCCCTCATCAACTAAGTTGATCACCTTGGTTTTGTGCAGGGCAGCTCTTTAGAAAACGTTTATTCTCCTCCTCCAGCCTCAGTGAAAAATAAGGGATGAAACTGAGTACAAGCTATGACTTCTCTCCCAGGTTAAATAGCGTAGTTTGAATTGTACAGAGTGAAAGATAAGGTGTTTCCCAAAAAAACTTCAACTACCAGTTTATGACAGGAGTAATCAAAGGTCAACTCTCATTTCATAATACTATCTTCATCTTGGATCCAAAATAATGGGACATCATGCTTCAGACATCTGTTTCTGAGATTTTTTAAAGTGATATTTTATTTATACAGAAATACCTGAAAAAGGAGTACAGTGCAGTCTTTTGAAAATGACTGTGATGTAAAAACTATGTAAAGACATGATAAAGCATGATAATAATGAGTCATTCTTTTTTTTGGTCAGACTACTAATTACACAGGCTTGCTTTTTTTCCTGTTTTAATTGTAAGTTCTTGCTTTTCTTCCTGTTTTAATTGTAAGTTAAGTCTATTATAAATGTGTTCAGTAAAAGATGTATTTCCCAGAAATACAGAATCTCAAAATTTAGCTTTATTTTGTAACAAAAGTTTGACATTTTTGTATTCTTTCTGGGTCTGCAAGGGTTCAGAATTCTCTAAAATACTTCTAGATGGCAAAAGTACCTTCAATAGCAGTTGTAGGACTAAAGGGCAATGGAGGTTAAGAGAGATATCCTGGAGATAGGTGAGCAGCAGCAGCAGGTTTCTAGGCAAACTAGTGGACATAGGGTTTTGGAGGGTGATGTGACTCCTTCTAGACCAAGTGGTCCACGATTTGCAGCTGTTGGTTATTTAACCCAGAGAACATGAAACCAGACTTCTCAGGCATAAACCACTTCCCACTTTTCTGTGCCTTGTTTGAAGTATCAGTTCTCAGTTATTCAGACAATATTACGTATTTTTCAAACTTATGTGTGAAGGCTGATCTCTTAGTTGTTGCTCTAAGCTTACTGAAGAATGTACGGATATAGTGATGCTGCTGTGTACCCAGCACTGGCCTACTTATATTTTGGTTCAGGCTTCTAGTGCGGAAAGATTCCCTTCTCATCCATCCTATTCTCCCTACACACCCTGGCTGGGGTCTCTCAGAATCACTGTGCAGCACGAAAGATTTTGTTCATAAATGTGGAGCTACCTTATAGTGAAACCATTGCAAGATTAGATTCTAGATACTTGCTGACTATGTTGCTGACTTAAATGTTGTGGTTTACACCAACTGCTTGGGCAGACAACAAAGAACCACGCAGTCTCCCACTCACTTCTTACTCGCTCCTATCTCCACAAGGATGTGGAGAGAGAATCAAAAAGGCTGAAGTATTGAGATTAAGGACAGGGAGGATAATAATCTACAATTTAAGATGATAGGTAAAAAACCAGAGAGACTTGGGGAGAAAATATAGACTTAATTTACCACCACCATTCTTGGAGTAGGATAGTGAGAGAAACACATAAATAAATACAACTCAATCTTGAATATACACACCCTCCATCTTCCCCATTACTTCCTCTCCCCCATCAGTACAAGGAGGGCAGAGGGTGAGGGGTGCAGTCCATCTGGCCATTATTCATTTTCTGTGGCATCTCCTCCTTGAGAAAGAGGGCTCCTTACCGTCTCTCCTTCACACCACATGGTGCCCACCTGACAGGAGGCAATCCTCTTCCTCCTTATGAGTCCACTGGGGCCAGAGATTGCTTTGGACACATCCATCACTAATACCCAGTCTCTCTTCCCTCTCGCATGCATTTCTGCAAGTACCAACGCCCTGGATGTTTTCGCCTCCATTAATCCCCTCAGCTGGCAGGCAATCACCTTCCTGCCATCTCAGCCATCATGGAGCTCCAGGAAGAGATTCTGCTCTGGCAGCCTTCTCTTTCTCCTCCAGGACTCTTCTCAGGACTAAGTCCCTTTGTTCTCCTCTCACCTCCTCCTCCAGCAGAAAACTCCCAAACACAAAGACATGACAGATCAAGATGAGATGAAACCCAAAGAGAAAGAGAGCAATGGAGTTGCCTCTTAAATAACTTGATTGCAGAAGTACTGCTTTGCCTGGCCTTGGCCAGAGGTGGGTCCAACTCCTACCTGGGGGTGGAGAAGGTTCTCAAAGTTTTGCAAGAGTCTACACAGCTCTATCCCCATTTCTCAAAACCCCACCAGACTCAAACCCATAACAATAAAAAAAAAAAAATCTGTTTTGATAGATTTACATTTGGTCATTTCATTACACTACTGACTGAAAAAACCTAGATTATCAACTATTATCAACTATATTATGCAAATTTGTATCAAGTCTTCAGTCCTGCCAAGAAATCAAAACCTGCACATTAATTACCCAGAGCAAAGCTGAACCTGTGATCATGTGTGTCCATGAAAAACTTTACAAGTATTTCAGTAAGAATTTGGGATTAGATTTTGTTTGTCCTTGTTATGCAGTTACCTCCTTGTTATCCAAAAGGAGTTTATTCAGCTTGTGGATAATTCAACTTTGATAATAATCCCATCTTTTTTTCTTTTTCTCTCCCTTGTCTCTACCTCTATGTCATAATTTCCTTCCATGAAGGTAAAAAACCCTAAAAATATTATTGTTCTTACAAAATAATTTAAGCATATTTTCCATTATCTATATCTTTTCTTTATTTAGATTTTCTCACTCTTTGTTATCCTGAACAATCGGGAGTAGTCTTTGCGTCTTGGGGTTACTTTGATTCCAGTCATTAGAGTCAAAATCCTGTCTGAGTAACATACTTTAGTTGTACAAAGGATCTTAAAAAGTTTTCAACACACAGAAGAAAAAAAAAGAAATTAACCTGAATCCACTCTGTAAAACTCTGCTCCCAGAATCACTAGTCACTTTTGGAAATGGACTCATTTTTCTTTAAATACCCTACTAATTTGTCCTCCTTTACAGAACTACACGTAGATATTCATTACTCTGTGTTAGAGATTCCTTTATGAATAAATGAGTTGGCATTGAGAGCGTTACAAATCCAGCCCTGCTGTGGGTCATTCCTTTTTTTATTTTCTTCACATTGGCCCTCCTTCCAAAAAAGGGAACATTATTTGGCAGTCTTACTTAGCTGGACCTGCTCTTGCACTGTTCTCTGACATTATGTAAAGCTCAGCTGTACTATCAGACACTTGGATCTCTTTTACTTCACTTGTGTTTGCTGTCAGCCACTTTCTTGCCAAACATGGAGCCTAGCCCAAAACAAATCACTGTTTGTGCTTTGGATTCAGTGTCCTGACCAGTGTGATTTCCAGCTCTCTTCAATTTCAGACATATGCCAAGTGCACCAGCCTTATTACAAACTCCTGTAAATTAAGGTTTGTGATGGAAGTGCTGACACAGCCCTAAATATTGGCATGAATAGCACAACTATAATTATGCAAGGACAGATGGGCAAGAAGAACGCGTGATTGTTGAATGCACAAAAATGCTGCTCTCATTAATTATCTCATACATTTGAGAAAATTACTTTGGAAAAGGAAAAGCTAAAATGCCAAAGTATTGAAAGAAGGTGAACAGAAGACCACAGTTCATCCCAGTGTTCCTTGTATAGCATCCACAGCTAACATGGAGATTAAATTTCTCTGAGTAAGGACTGTGTTAAGTAGAATTGTGGTTTCCTGAGGGTCCAATATTAAGTGAAGTAGCAAAACAAAACACAAGAAATTGGGGCCAAACTCAAAGAAAAGATGACATGGATACTCTGCTTCAGGTATTTTTTTTCTAAGCTGTAGCATGGTTTCTAAATTCACACAGCAACCAATATTTTATTAGAATCAGACTCACTCTGTGACTAGTTCTTCCAGCCTGTTAGAATAAATAAGAAATATGTAGACAGGTGTTCTTGTGCATAATTGCATGTGCACGTTAACATACAAGCATATTTCACTAGCTGTTTAGATATTTCTGTACGGACATCACATACACACGAGCTTAGATTATGAAGACTCATAGTGACTTCTAAGCATACTTAAAAAGTCATGAATATAGAAGTCCCAAAGAAGAATCCTTGTCCTAAAATATGAGATGTGTTAGCCCATGTGTTTTTATACTACAGGTTTTCTGCATGAAGTGAGCATGAATTACCTTGCTCCCAGGAAAGCAAAAGCCCTGGGGGAAAAAAAAAAAGGGGAAGGAAAAAGACTTTAAAAAATATTGAGTCAATCTTAAACCAATGAGAAATGAAATCCTGATTTCTTTCCATTCTTTCTAAGTAATTTCTGTTTTAAATAATTGCACATCCTTTTTTAAAAAAAAAATTAAAAGATTCTGATACATAACATCTTTTGGAGAAGAAGAATGTAGACGAGCAGAGTTGTATACTTTTTAGTAATTACATCAGAAAGCTACCGTAAAAATAGGTGAGAGAGATTTCTAGTCCTGACTGATTTAAGAGACCTTAACATCTGTTGTAGTAGATGGCTGGTTTGTTGTGGTGCAATCATGTGTGAACAGTATTAGAGAAACGTTAGCTTTCCAGCTTGAAAAAAAAATAAGCTGAACCTGAGTTCACTGTTTTCTACTGCCTGTTTCACAGCCATCTTCTTTAAATGAAGGATACTTCAGTATTTGTTGTTCCCAGAGGTCTTAGCCTCAGTAAACTACATTTTCTACTGGGAGTGTAGCTGTAGTCATTTGCCTGTACTATCCATGCAAGCTGGATCTCTCATCCTAGATGAGCACAATGGTGTAGACGGATGGCTAGAACCAGGAACAATACTTAAATATTAAAACTGAAATGCCATCATCTTACCTGTCAATAGGTAGATGTTATTACTCAGAATACATATCCCTACCAACCCCAGTCTAAAGACGATACTGTCCCTCATAACATCCTTGTAGGTAAACTCAAGAAATGTGGGACGGGTGATTGGACCAAGAGGTAGATTGCAAACTGGCTCAGTAACAGAGTTCAGAGGGTTGTGATCAGCAGCACAGAGTCAAGTTGGAGGCCTGTGGCCAGTGGTGTTCCCCAGGGGTCAGTGCTGGGTCCAGTTTTGTTCAATGTCTTCATCAACAACGTGGATGAGCGGATAGAGTGCACCCTCAGCAAGTTCACTGATGATATGAAACTGGGAGGGGTGGCTGACACACAGGAAGGCTGTGCTGCTGTCCAACACATCTGAGATCTGGACAGGCTGGAGAGCTGGGCAAAGGAAAACCTCATGAAGTTCAATAAGGACGAGTGTAGAGTCCTGCATCTGGGGAGGAATAACACCAGGCACCAGTAGAGATTAGGGAACGTCCTGCTGGAAAGCAGCCCCATGGAGAAAGGCCTTGGAGTCCTAGTGGACAGTGAGTTGTCCATGGGACAGCAACGTGCCCTTGTGGCCAAGAGGGCCAATAGGATCCTGGGGTACATTAAGAAAAGTATGTCCAGCAGGTCTAGGGAGGTTATCCCAGGTTTGGTGAGATCAAACCTGGAATTTGTGTCCAATTTTGGGCTCCCCACATTAAGGGAGACAACGACCTACTGAAGAGAGTCCAACAGAGAGCTACGAGGATAATTAAGTGACTTGAACATCTCTGCTATGAAGAGAGATGAGAGAACTGGGGCTGTTTAGTCCTGAAAGGAGACGGCTGAGAGAGGACCTTACTAATGTATATAAATATCTGAGGGGCGGATGTCAAGGAGAAGGAGACAATCTCTTCTCAGTGGCGCCCAGCAACAGAACAAGAAATAAGGGGTTTAAGTTAGAACATAGGAAGTTCCACCTCAAAGTGAGGAGAAACTTTTTCACTGTGAGGGTGACAGAGCCCTGGCACAGGCTGCCCAGAGATGTTGTGGAGTCCACTTCTCTGGAGACTTTCAAAACCCGCCTGGACGCGTTCCTGTGTGCCTGCCCTAGGGGATCCTGCTCTGGCAGGGGGATTGGTCCCTTCCAACCTCTAGCATTCTATGATTCCATGATTCTATGATTCTACAATTCTGTGATTCTAATATGCTATGATTCTATGAACCATATCAGAGGTGATAATTAAACACTGTCTGAATAAGTTGCTACATTAAAAACCTTACACACTTATAATTTCAACGAAATTGCACAGATATTGAAATATGACAGGATCTCCTCTTTTTTTCAAACACTTTGATGAACAACATGCAGTACTACCCAGCCTTATCATAAATAAATGAAGTTCCCAGTGCGGTTGCTGGTTAATATACTTCTCTATACTGGAATTTAAATTAATTCTTAAACCATTATCTATAGAGATTTTAAAAATATGTTAGTATGTTACTTTTGTACCTGTTGGCAGATAGATATCTTACGGCCTCATAGTCACAGAGTAGCCTGGAGAGGTCTGGACTACTAAATAAAATTGGTAGGCAGAAGGAATGACCCCACAATTGACAGTGCAAAATCATTACATAGTTGGTAACTCAGCTGTAGAATGAAAGGTAACAGCTGCTGCATGTGATAATGATTCAGGCAAAAATAGGCAAGCTGCAAACATAATGTGTTTAAAATTATAAAAGAAATTAGCTTTGACTGTGAGGGTCATAGAAAAGAACTTAAGAGGTAGGCAAAAAAATAATAAAAATCACACTGTTTTAAAGACAACACGCTTGTTTGAATAAACTTCATGTTAAGCTTTATATGTTATTCAAAACACACAGAAATAAATCGATAGGCTAAGTTTTACCTACCGTAGTATGTAAGTGAAAATAAGAGGAACTGCTATGCTTTATTACAAATCTATAATGCACTGACAGAACACAAAAAGCACAATGTTTCCTTCCCGTCACAATTTACAAGTATTTTAAGAACCTGTAAAGCAATTGATTTACCTTTATCATTAATTAAGCAGATTAATAAAGACTAATGCTGAGATCACAGACTGCTGTTCACACCATTTCAGATGCCGAGGTCAACTAAAGTCTAAACACTGAGAGGAAATAGTTGCTACTTTTTTGTGACAAGTTTTCCAATAGATTACAGTATTCCATCAGAGATTTTTCCAGGTAGTTATAGTTGAAACTTATTCTTTTTAAGCTAAACATCTGCGGGGTTAAATATTTATGTATCACTGATAGAGTTTACATTCTTATTTAATAAACATATATACAAAGAGCTTTATGGTAGAGGTAGGCAAATCTTCTGTATTTAGATGTGTGTCAGAATATTTCATAAATATGAGTATAAATGAAGTTGGTTGATAATTTATATAGAAAGTACATCATTTAATAAAGTGTAATAGCCCTGTTTAGAATGAACAGTGTCATGCCCCAGCAGTGGCAGTAGACAGAGCTAGCAGAGTGGAGTGCTATTCCATACGAGCAACCCAAAAAATAGAGTTCAACTGTACATACAGTCAAAGCCTATCTTCATTTCTGTCATCTTGATACAAATGATCATTTGAAGACTAGTAATACTTTTATTCCTATTGTAAAACTCACTTTGTGCCTTTTTTGTTTATTTAGGAAATTGTGAGATGCTGGTTTTACATTCAACTCTGCTGCTGACTTACTGTGTGCCATTGGTCAAATAAATAACTAGCATTGCCGTTCAAATCTGAAATTATATAAAAAACCTACCCAGCTGAACATTTTTTTTAATTAACCTCAAGCTGTCAAAGATTGTAGAGTACTGATGAAATGTAATAACACTGTACTTTTTCTAAAGCATGTTTTCAAGGCTTTTTTGTTGTTCTATTTTCTGCTATGTTATCTATTTAGAAACGTTTTTCTCACTTTCAATGTTGGTATCAGATAATCTTCATAGATATCAGCTTTGACAGAACTAAGTGAGCCTTTTTTTAAGTACAGCTGGATTATTTTCAACACTGCTGATACAAATACTTTCCACTATCAAACACATAGAAAAGTCACATTTTCTCAGCTTCATTGCATAGATTTTACTTTTGAAAAGAAGGAAAATATCTCTTCCACTTTTCTTTTTGTTAGTAAGTTCCTGCCCCTTCCCTTCATTACAAAATTCTTCTGAAAAACTGGTTTCTTTTTGCCTCCCTGTCAGGACTTCTATTAATTACATAATCTGAAAATGAGGATATTTATAATACAGTCTAAAACTCTGTTCTGTTTTGTGTCTCATATGGGGCACAGAGCCCAACAAAGGTGATGAGTATGTGGGTAGACATGCATAAGGAAATTTTGAATTTTGTACAGGTAACATAAACAGGAATCACATAGAAATAAGGTCAGTAAATGCACAGAGAAATTCTATAATGGCAGATGATGATTCTGTAAAGACAGCAAAATAACAGCAAAGAGAAAAAGAAAACATTTGTGGAAAGAAAAAAGATTTTGCAAACCTAATGAACTTCTTTAAAATCTGATTATAAAGTGAAACAAAAGTAACCAATTTGCTCAATGGATTGACAATTTCATGTAGCTCTTGTCTCACAACTTCAAAATAACATGATAGATTTAGAAAATGTTCCAAAGAAGAATAAGTGGATGATCAGAGCTGCATGACATCATTTAGATATGGAGAAATAAGATATAAAACTCTTCAAACTGGGAAAATACAAGTCTGAGAGACAACTGGAGAGAGATCTATAGAATCAAGGAAGGTGAGCAGAAAATAATTAACTTCTATTTTCCATAACAGAACAACAGGGACACATTAAAATTGCCAGGCAAACAGGCTTAAAACAAACATAACGATAGCTTTTCATAAACTTAGATATTGTATCACAGAACATATTGACATAAATTGCACTACATGCCAGAACTTTTTACAAATGGGCTTAAAAAGTAGTTGGACAAAGTAATGGAAGAATATTCCATGAAAATCTGGTAAACATGATTACAGAAATTTAACCTGTGTTTAAAGAAGCCAGTATGGTAATGAATTTCATTTTTTCATAGCAAGAAAGCTTTTATTCTTTCCTTACCCTGTTGTGATTTTAATTTCTTCATCGTTCTCCACTGTCTATGACCTGTGGTGGACTAAGGGAGGCTATTCTTAAAGTATGTCTGCTTGTTCCTGTATATAGCTGTGTAACGTATCCTTGATTCTGGTCCCAATCTTTTTTTGTCTTAAATGAAAAATAGCAATATGTATTTGTTCCTGCCAAATCTCTGAATTACTTCAGATGTGGTTTTGGATGGTGGGTGAATTTAGTCTGTAGTATAGGAATTTGTACTCTCTTGATTGCTGTTCTTATTAACATTTTAATGTTTAATGATACAGTCATCCTATCCGTCAAATAATTCTTGCTCACTTTTATGCTATTCTTTTCTTCTCTTAGTCCACTTTCTGGAGTAATGTGAATAAATTGCCACAGGACAAGACATTTTTAAGTCTTTTTATCATGTTATATCACTTTTGAGCACTTTCTACACAAACAATTTATTTCTTAAATGCGTTACTCCATGAAAAATATATGTATTTTTTGAATAACAGCATAAATAATGAAGGGACAGAGAAGGAGGTCAAAACTTTTCACTTTAACTATTTCTTCACTGTGTAGGTATCAAAGTTAACATCAAATATTTTAGCCCAACAATGTAAGAAGACAGATGACTAGAATACATTTTTCCAAATGAGATGTCCTCTGAGCAGACTGCAAGTAGAAAGGAATTATATTATTTTCTTCTTTTTTTTTAAACAAAATTGTGTGTAAGAGGGCACACTCAAGTGTTAAGTTCTGCCCTGAGTCATAATGACATGCAATTATTTACCAAAGATTTACTCTTAGTTCACATAGGATCAGTATTGCAAATTAAGTCTGATGTTAATTGAGTACATCTCCAAAAGTCCTACAGATTTAAACTTTTTTCTAAACATTTTTAATAGATGTATGATATGATCCTTTTTGGAATTAAATAGCTGCAACGACAAAAATATTCTTTAGAAGGCCATCCTAAAGCTATGAATTTAAATAACTCTTGTGAATTATTTTAATTGTGAATTTTTTTGTATTGTTTTATACTTTACATAATACTGTTTGTATTTTTGTATTGAGTATGTGTTCTGCTCAAATATCTCTATTCACAGAATGAGCTCAAGGATTTTCTAATCTACATCTCAATATATTTGACTACTAAGTGCTTCTACTTAGAATAAAAAATAAATAGAAAATTGTGATCAGATTTAAAAAAAAATCTTCAGAAAATTTATTTCTAACAGATAGTCTGAGCAAGCAATTCACAGGATTTTTCAAGACCTCTCTCTTCCCTTCAAGAGTTGTCTAAGTAAAAGTCCATATATTTTTAGAACTATTTTCACAGACGTAGCTGACTCAGATTTCTTCAAATATAATTCAAAATATGTGTTACAAACACAGATTATTAAAATTGAGTAGAAGCATCAGCATTTGTACAATATAAAATACATAACCAATTTATATAAATAACCAAAACAAGATGTTATTAATTATAATTCTATTGAACCTTCTGCTTTTGTTTTACCTGTTCATTAATTTTGTAATATTTTTATGCTATTTTTAGATAAACATTTAATATCTTTAACATGTTCTCTCATTTTTACTAGTTTTATCAAGGAGGAAATAGTTTTATTACAAGGCCATGAAATTTACTTGAAGAAAAACATTAGCTAAACTTGAGATAACCTTTAAACAAAAGGGACAGATAGAGAAGTTCATACAAACAACATCTTCTGGAATGTATCTGGCAATCTATAAATACCTGCTAGTTATACTGTGAATGGCTATTTATGTAAAATTGTATGTCTGGTTTTCCATCATCAATCCATGCACCTACAATCAAATCAAACACATTTAGTTGATGGGGTTCTGGTTGCAGATATAGTGTCTATAGGTTGAAGCTTGAAATTTATTCTAATCACGTTTGAAAGATCGTTTGTTATGAAAGGAATGTCTCATCCTACCTAATCCTGAATTATTACACCAATTTCTCTGTCTTTCCTCAGTACCATATCAGACTTCCACTAGCTTTGAAATAGCTTCAGGCTTTGTTTATGTCTTGCTAACATTCTTTAGATGCCCAGGACATGGACTTTGTAGAGTTAAGCTGATGACATGACCTCACTGGCCAGAAATTCATCAGTGAAGAAAAGGAAATGTGTTCACCTGGACATACTCTCACCTGGAGCAGACCAATGTCCAGTCTCAGAAAACTCAGCTAGATTATTTGTGGTGGAAACAAATTATCAAAGTAGAAATCTCTTACAAAGATGTTATCGTAGCTACTCAGTAATGGAGCCTTTTGGCACTACTTACACGTTGAATAGCTATCTTCTAGTTGCAAACCCATTTGCACTTGCAAAAACATATGCTTATCTTAATGCCAGTTCTTACTTTTCTTTCCCTTGGGTGAATAGTATCAGTCCATTAGCTTTCTAATGGATTGACACTTTTAAATAAAAAAGTATATGTTTAGAGGAATGGTGTTCTAAATGGTAATGACAGAAATCAAATTCCTGTCTTTGACTATAAGATACCACTTATTGCAGCTATAAGTTTATTTTAAATCAACCAAAATTACTACCAGCATATTCTTCTGGAGGTGCATTTCCATGTTTTCTTCCAGCTTTAGTCTCTCTATATATGATTTCTAACATCTTTTTTAAGTTGGTCCAATTACCTCAATGCCTTATGTCATCACTGTGTATTTGTAAGAACTGATTTCTGTCATTGATTTTTCACTGATTGTCAATTCATGGAGATCAATGAGTGAATCTTTTTCAACCTTGCAAAGACAAAGATTTTTAATTTAATCACAAAATCTGATCAAAGCTGTATTCCACTTGAACTGAACATAGATTTTAGCCATGAGAATTTCTGAAACATGAGAGTGATCTCTTGATACAATTGGAGGGACAGGTTTTTTCCCTGGTAGACAGGTAAACTTTTCGGGACACCAAGGATTCAAGTATTTTCTGACACATTTTATTTTTTTTCAAGGGTAATTACCATTATTTTCTTTCTCATTCCTGTACTATGCATTTCAAGTGTTTTACATCAGGACGTGCTGGTCACAATAAGAAAGACACCTATAAGGTCACATTTAAAATGCTGTTTCTTAGAGCTAATGCTATGAGAAGAGAATAACACAGAAGATCATAGGGAATGCTTGGATGCTGGCCATTGAAGAAGAGGGTTTAACCCCCATGATCCTTCAGCTTTGTACTGGATATGATGTATATATAATGCAATACTCTTGCTGGCCACTTGTCCTGTCTGTTCCTCCCTGGATGTGCAACCTTTTATTTCCTTGTGCCCCCTTTTATCTTCCAACACTTGCAGCATGTTACACAAGATTACTATCTTGGTTACTATAAGAATAATTGTAAGGAAGAGCCTTTCTGAATAACAATCCCTGGCAGTAGTTGTAACCATCAGACATCATCACTTCTAGCAGCAGACACTGTCTGCAAAAACATGCTGCTAACTTCAGAAAGTGCAGTCTCTCTGAGGAGGTTGAGCTGAAAAGTAAAATCACTGAACAGAATTAGTTTTGTTTAGCTCAAAACAGGACCAATCTATTATACAAAGGAGACATCTCTACTTATCGTGTCTACAGTCAAATAAAAATTGTGTGCACAGGAGATCCTCTTGCTGTGCTGTTAGATAAAGGCAAGGCCATGGAGCTGGTGTAATTGCTGGTATGGAGGAGAAGATGCCTGCAGTCCTCCAGTCTTCCAGCTGGCTGAGGTTGTACTGCAGCCAAGAGACCTGCACAGCACAACACCTGTCTGAAAGCCATGCTGGACCTGTGCCTTCTCAGGGTGGCTGTTATGTGTATCACTAACTTCATGATGTACGTTGAACTTGAGGTTAGGCTCACAATATAATGTCAGTACTGATTCCAGCAGGGCAGAAGGTCCTGGTTTCTCTTCACACTGAGTGTGGCAGTGATTACCTTGGTCATGTAGCTGAACAAAATACAGAGACCGTGAAGAATAAATCAGCAGAAGTTCCCAAATGAACAGAGATTAGCATAGATAAAAACAATAAATGGTTAATTGGCTATGGAATAAGACAGAAACCCTGGGGATGTGTAACAAGAGACTTTTATAATTTTGGGTAACCATAAGTAAACTGATCACAGAAAAATGATGTTTTTTTTGGAGTTAGAAATCTGTGTGTGGTCAATGGGTTACGACCTGGTAGAAATTACAGAGACATGGTGGGACAACTCACATGACTGGAATGTGGTCTTTGATGGCTCTGTTCTTTTTAGAAAAGACAAGTCAACAAGGTGAGGTGGTGGAGTTGCTCTTTACATGAGAGAGCAACTGGAATGTATCCAGATCTATGCAGGGGTGGATGAGGAGCAAGTCGAGAGTTTGTGGGTAAGAATTAAGGGGCAGGCTGGCATGGGTGATACTGTGGTGGGCGTCTATTACAGATCACGTGATCAGGAGAAGAAAGTTGATGAGGCCTTTTACAGGCAGCTGACAGCAGCCTCTCAATCACAGGCCCTGATTCTCATGGGGAATTTCAACTACCCAGCTCTTTGCTGGAAGGCTGACACAGCCAGCCATCCACAACCCAGAAGGTTCCTCCAGTGCATCGATGAGAACTTCTTGGTGCAAATGATGAATGAGCCAACTAGGAGAGGAGTGCTGCTGGAGCTTACACTGACTAACAAGGAGGGTCTGGCTGAAGTGGTGAAGGTTCAGGGCAACTTTGGCTCAGTAACCATGAGATGATGGAGTTCAGGATCTTGTGTAGTAGGAGCAGAATACCAAGAAGGATAGCAACCCTGGACTTCAACAGGGCCAACTTTGGCCTCTTCAAGCAATTGTTGGGGGAAATTCCAAGGGACTGGGTACTAGAAGGCAAAGGGGCTCAAGAGAGTTGTTCAGTATCCAAGGATTACTTATTCCATGCTCAAGATCACTGCACCCCAACAGGTAGAAAATCAAGAAAGAATTCCAGGAGACCTACGTATTTAACCAGAGGACTGCTGGGCAAACTCAAGTGGAAGAAGAGAGTATATAAATCATGGAAGGAGGGGCTGGCCACTCGAGTGGAGTATAGAACTTCTGACAGAGAATGTAGGGAGGCAATTAGAAAAGCTAAGGCCTCCTTGGAATTAAACTTTGCAAGGGAGGTGAAGGACAACAGAAAGGGCTTCTTCAAAAACATTGCCGACTAAACTAACACTAGAGGCAACGTAGGCCCTCTGGTGAATGAGGTGGGTGCCCTGGAGACAGAGGATACAAACAAGGCGGAGTAGCTGAATGCCTTCTTTGCCTCTGTCTACACTGTTGGAGACTGTCCTCAGGAGCCCTAGTCACCTGAGGACACAGAGGAAGTCAGGATAAAGGAGGAGTTTGTACTGGTTGAGAAGGACTGGGTTAGGGATCAGTTACGGAATCTGAACATCCATTAATCCATGGGCCCTAATGGGGGTCATTGCTAGACCTCTCTCCATCATCTTTTTTAAGTCATGGGCAACAGAAGAGGTGCCTGAGGACTGGAGGAAAGCAAATGTCACTCAAGTCTTCAAAAAGGGCACCAAGGAGGACACAGCTAACTAGACTGGTCAGCCTCTCCTCCATTCCTGGAAAGCTGATGGAACAGCTTATCCTCATTGCTGTCTCCGGGCATACCAAGGATAAGAAGGTTATCAGGAGCAGTCAGCATAATTTTACCAAGAGGAAGTTGTATATCGCCAAACAGATAGCCTTTTATGAAGACATAACCAGGTAGATGGATGATGGCCATTCTGTGGACATGGTTTATCTGGATTTTAGTAATGCATTTGACATCGTCTCCCACAGCATCCTCATAGATAAACTGAGGAAGTGTGGTCTGGATTACGGAGACGCGAGGTGGGTTTTGAACTGGTTGAGGTGAAGAAGCCAGAGAGTTGTGGTCAATGGGGCAGAGTCAATGAAGGCCTATGTCTAGTGGAGTCCCTCAGGGGTCAGTGCTGGGGCCAGTGGTATTCAATATATTCATCAATGACCTGGATGAGGAAATAGAGAGCACTGTCAACAAGTTTGCTGATGACATGAAACTGGGAGGAGTGGCTGACACACCAGAAGGCTGTGCTGCCATTCAGAGAGACCTAGACAGGCTAGAGGGCTGCGTGGGGAGAAAATCTGTGAAAGGGCAGGTGTGGAGTTTTACATCTGGGAAAGAACAACCCCATGTGCCAGTATAGGTTGGGGACTGACCCGTTGGAGAGTAGCCTAGGGGAAAGGGACCTGGGGGTTCTAGTGGACAGCAGGATGACCATGAGCCAGCAATGTGCCCTCGTGGCCAAAAGGCCAATGGCTCGAAAGAGTCCAACACTGAGCCACAAAGATGATGAAGAGAGTAGAACATCTCCCTTATGAGGAAAGGCTGAGGGAGTTAAGTTTCTTTAGCTTGGAGGAGGCTGTGAGGTGACCTCATTCATGTTTATAAATACATAAAGTGTCAGGAGGATGGAGCCAGTCTCTTCGCGGTGCTGTCCAATGATGGAACAAGGGGCAACGGGTGCAAGCAGAAACATAGGAGGTTCCACAAAAATATCAGGAAAAGCTTTTTCACTGTGAGGGTGACAGAGCAGTGGCACAGGCTGCCCAGGGAGGTTGTGGAGACTCCTTCCCTGGAGACATTCAAAACCCGCCTGGATGCTTTCCTGTGTGACCTACTCTATGCGATCCTGCTTTGGCAGGTGGGTTGGACTAGGTGATCTTTTGAGGTCCCTTCCTATTCCTAGAATTCTGTTATTCTGTAACTGGTAAAAAGGAGCAAAGAAACTGGACACAACACTTCTTTGTTATTGTTGAGCTAAGTCGAGAGGACAGAGCATCAATTGAGGGTTTACTTCAGATTTTTTTTTTTTATGGCTAAAAATGGTAATGTGGAAGCCGCAAGGGAAGAATGGAAACCCATTAGAACCTGGAAGCAAGTTAGTTACTTGGTCTTTCTGAATTTATGTGGGCTTTTAGAGTTGAAAGTGATGCTATTTAAGAAATTTTAGGAGACCTGGTTATGTTAATTCATTTCTAGCAGAGAGTGGTTTACCTAGAGGAAAAATAGAGGGTGGCTGCAGACTTGCAGCACTGTTTTTTTTTATTTTTGTGTAATAATCATAGATGCTGCTACTAACTCGTTACATATTACATACCAGGTCTAGCTTAGAACAATATAGTTAGCAAGGAAATTAAGCCACAGTCAGCAGTGTAAACAACTGTTATTTCACTGTATTTGTAAAATGTTGTTGTCGAGGACCTTACAGAATTTTGTGGATTTTAATAATGGGAAAAAAAGTTTAGACACTGATGATGAGATAATGATTAGTTGCTGTTTATGTAATCTTCTTGCAAGGATCATATTCTTATCAATTAAAAAACATTCATACTCTGCCAACAATGCAATTAAGGTAATCGTTAGAAAGACATTCTGGAAAGTAACCACAGTCAATACATTTAACTTATTCTTTTTTTTATAAAATAGCAACATTTTTTAAAAGCAGCACTTTCCTTGGTGTTCTTTCATGTTTTTCTCCTATCTTTTTTGGTGCCAAAGGGAGAAGACAGTAGCAAAAACATTTGAACTGATATCTGGCTATATTTACAGCAAATGTTGTATGTTAACACACATTGCCAGCTAGTCTCTAGTTTTAGGCATGCTACTAAAATGTGAATATACAGTGAATGTATATTTTTTGAAGCTTCTCTCTGAATGTGCACCAATCACCTTATCCAAGCATATCAGAGTTGCCTAAACAGGGTTAATGTTCTCCAGAATACATACACTGTGTTCTCACCCTGTGAATGCTTAGAAATGACCATTGTCCTCCTAATGGAAGTTGTCTGATATTTTTTTCCTGTCCTTTTCATGAAGAAATAATAATCTTTGACCTATTAAAAGAGGAAGGAAGAAGAGAAATATTGCCATCAAAGAGGCATTCAAGACAGTAGAAAACCCTGAATGTTTGATCAGTCTGGATACTTAATAGAAAATCTTACTAAAGCCTTAGTGCTGCCTAACAGAAAGAAGGATCAATGCTAGGACTAGCTCCTGGAAATAAAAGGAGTTAAAAACAGCAGAGGGTGTATTAAGGTGAGAGAGCATCATTCACAAAAGAAAGAATTAGAGGATGTAGACTCTCCATTTCAGACTGTCTTCTGTTTTGATGGATGTCACAACTCCAGTTTCTCTATTTATCGAATCCTATTTCAAGGGTCTAAAGAGTTAAGTGACCAAACAATGACTGCAAAATTACTAATACAATATGTACCCACCAAGTACTCACATGAGATAAAAAAAATAAGAAAAGAAAAATTGTTCAAAGTATGAACAACTGGCTGGACACAACAGAAAAGATGATGTGTTGGAGATTCTTTACCTGAAAATCAAATTCTAGGTAGCTTCCTTGGAAGTAATGGGCAACTATCCATTATAATGAAGACCTTTTATTTTGTTTTAAACTGTTATTCTAAAGACTCATAGTCTGTGAGACTCACCTCTCATCTGCAGTTAGTTGTCATGTGCATTTAGTTGTCCTTATGTGTAAAATTATATGTGAGGTAGTTGTCTAATCTTCTGTTATAGTCAGGGAACCCTGGTTAGTACAGTCAATGGAGTTCAGTGGGGTCACATTTTTGTGAAGAATTGAGAACCTGAGACATGGGCTCACTCAAACTGTGAAGCTTAACATGTAGACAAATAGTTCAGGGAGAATGTAAAAGGCCACAAGTAACATTCATTCTGGGAGGGACTGTGATGCATTGTGCAGAATGATGCTCTGTCTATTCAGCCTTATCAATAAGCAGGGGACATTTGCTGTACCACTATGCCAAGTACATGGCCACCAAAATTGAGTTTGTTAAAGGTGGCCAAGTTGAAGCTTTTTCCTAGCTTCCACGTTCTTCTGCTCCTGAAACTTTTGAAGGAATAACAGTCCTACACAAAATAACATCAGAAAAGAATAGTACCTGAGGCAGATTACTTCCTTCTTGCTGTAGACAACAGATACTTGCCAAGTCTTGATATTACTGAGGCTTCTTAGAGCACACACACATCAATAGTTCAGGAGTGCTATTTGGAAAAAGACATTAAGTGAGCCTGCATCTTTGGCTCCTTGGTGGTTCATTTCTTTCTTATGTCTCTCCCTCTTTGTAAGTGAAAGCAACATGATTAACCAAGTATAACTGCCCCTAAACTACTGGCTTTGTTCAATATGTTTGATTGCCCTGTAATAGGTGGTGTATTACTGCTAAGGCTGACTTCACAAGACAGATTTCTAAAATTAACAACTAGTGGACCTCAGTGAAGACTGTAAAGTTATTACTCTGTCGCTATACTTACAGTCTTTCAAACAGCAAGATAAAAGTATCAAAGGCAAAGAGGGAAACCAGTGTAAAATGTAAATGAAGAACCCCTTTTTGTTGAGACTGTCATAATTAATACCACTGGAAAATTTTTTGAAGTAGTTTCATGATTAGCATAAAAATAATAATCTTTATCTTTCGTGCATCTAATCCACGTAATTCAAAATAGCTAAACATTACAAATTATCTTCCTCCTCTATAACACTAAAAATTCAATGCAATGAACCTAAGACTAGCATACCTTGATGCCTTTGATGACTAAAGTCAGGTGATCCTCAGTCTTCAGCAGGCATCTCAATGAATATAAAAACAGAAAAAAAACCATGGTTTATCAATGCAAATTTACATCTAGTTCATGCAAATTTACCATGTGAAACCTGTAATACACCTAATAAAATTATTTTCATATATATGCAAAACGGTGTCAATTAACATTTACTGTGCCTTATGTTGATACCAATAAATGAGCTTCTCAGGAAGAATTTTGACACCACTTTTCCCATAACAGCATTTTACAAATTGGTAAAAAGAACCAGATATTTTGAATTCCTGAAAAGTTCATATTGGGTAACTTTTCTTTCAGACATGCTTCTTACCTATTTATAAAATATCAGTGGGGAAGAAGAGCTCATACACAATCTTTCTGTATGACAACAACTAGATTCTTTCAGTTAGTAAACTAAATGCATCCTATGATTTATAAAAAATATTAATGATATTTATTTCTTCAAGATACTATCACCATAATATCGAAACATTAATTATAGCAATAGCAACATTTACCAGTATTGTATTAAGAAATAAAAGGTCAAGCATGGTACCTTTCCTCTCTTTTTCACTCTAAACCCTCTCAATTCTTTTCCCAATGTTGTATTTTTTGGTCAAGCTACATATATTAAAATGGACTTCTCAGAGAAATTCCTGGTAAGAATACTTGAGATGTGAAGAGAGCTAATTGTTTTGGTTTTTTTCTCCATTAGAAATCACTCCATATTTTCTGTTTTCATTTGTCTTTCTTGAAGTTCTGTGCTTAAGTATTTCTGTTTACAAGGGCATATAGTGACAGGATGAGGGGCAATGGTTTTAAACTAGAGCATGGTAGATTTAGATTAGATGTTAGGAAAAAGTTCTTTACCATGAGGGTGGTAATGGACCGGAACAGGTTGCCCAGAGAGGTGGTGGAAGTTCCATAGCTGAAGGCACGCAAGGTCTGTCTTGATGAGGCTCTGAGCAAGCTGGTCTAGTTAAAGATGGCCCTGCTCACTTCAAAGTGTTGGACTAGATGAACTTTAAAGGTCCCTTCCAACCCAGCAAATTCTATGATTGATTCTGTGATTCTAGATTCTATGGTTCGTTGACGATTCTATGAATCTATGATTCCAAGATTCTAAGTCTCATTTTAAAAGAATCCAAACAGTAAAAGAATCAGACTTAAAGGTCTCCTGTTTGCAAGCAAATCTTAAAAAACAACTCCAAACAATGGAAAAAACAGAAATATTGTTAAAAGAAAATTAAAAAATATATTTTTTTAGAGTATGCAGCTTTATAATCAATTAATGTAAATTTGTGAACCAGACTCATTGCAAGAACAGCTTGTATCTACACATATGAAGTTCTATACTCTCTGTCCAGGCTTGTGAAAGTTTGATGGGTTAGTTCTTTTTAAAGTGTTTAAGGAGAATTTGTTTGAAACTACATGCTTTGTTTTCCATAGCAGTTATCGCCTAGAAACAACTTAAACTTTGCCTTCCAATACCTGAAGGGAACCTACAGGAAGGCTGGAGAGGGACTTTTTACAAGAATGTCCAGCAATAGGACAAAGGGAAATGGGTTTAAATTGAAGAATAGGTTTAGATCTGGTCTTAGTACAAGGGTGGCAAGACTCTGGAATAAATTGCCAAGAGAAGTTGTGGATGCCACTTCCTGGAGGTATTGAAGGCCAGGTTGGATGAGGCCTTCAGCAAGCTGGTCTAGTTGAGAGGTGTCCCTACCCATGGCAGAGAGGTTGGATTAAATGATCTCTAAGGTCCCTTCCAACCTAGGCCATTCTATGATTCTATGATTAAATAACTGGACTTGGTGAATACAATTTTCCTATTGTCAGGAAAAATTGGGTGAGTTGTTTGAAATTCATGTACCCCAGTAAGCTGAAAATCAGCTTGCATCTCATGCAGAAACAAATGAATTAATATAATTGATTAGAAAAATATTCATCAACACTAACTTAAGAAGGAAAAGTTTGGACAACATCATCTTGCAGAAAAGGGTTTCTTAGAGGTTTTAAACTTCCATAGCCTAAGATGTCAGAAAATCATTACTATCCATAATAGAAAAAAAATCCCAAAGTATTCAATTTGGGCAGTGCGTTACTGTGACTTTTAAAGGATATTTATCCATTACAACTTTGTCATCAAATATTGCCTGTGGCCTATAGTTATCGTCACTGTGCATTTCCATTTCAATTGGAAAAAAAGCGACTTTCTTTTTGTCTTCCCTGATTAACATTTTGAAGCTCTGTAATTTTCTTGCTGCTCAGAGAAACAAAGCACCCAGGCTCACAGAGAAAACCCATTCAGCAAGATATAAATATTTGCTATTCAGAAAAGCTCAATGAGGGTTTAGTTATTTTAAACTAAAAAAAGAAAATTACTAATAATGATTGGTTTCAGCTAATGAAATGCTTTTATGCAAATATGTGAACCCTAAATATGACCTGGAAACAAAAGACTGCTTAACAGTTACTATTAAGCAATACATTAGGAGATCAATTAAACAGAAACCTTTCTAATGAATAAGCTGTACAAGAGTTGCTATGGAAACCTGGAAAGAGAAAGCCCTAGAATGCTAATTTGCAATTTTAAGAACATAAAGTATTAGAGATCTGCTAGTGACTGATGGAGAGACATATACCAAAGTCTAAAAGTGTCTCAAGAA
>NW_009731161.1:197612-201659 GCF_000703405.1 Apaloderma vittatum | reverse complement strand
TCTTTCAAAAAAAGAGAAGGAGAATAAGGGAATAGAGACATGAAATTCATATCCAGGAATGACTTATGAAAAATTATAATGGAATATTGCATCTGAATGGGTGGTTATGAGTAAATCATTCCAAAGTGGGCCATCAGAGGGAGCCAGAAATTGCAGTTTCTCCATGGAAGGTCATTAATGACAATCTAGGGAACACTGAGAGTGAGTAGACACTTCCTCCTAAAAGAAAGGACAAGAGACACAAGAGTTGAACAAGGTTTATCAATACTCTCGTATTCTTCAAAATGCTTATGGCATTTCTCTATTTTTAAAAGATATATTATGGATGACTACAAGATAGGAGATCCAAAAAATGAATGAAATAACTTGAAAAGTTGAGATGGGAGAATATGAGGGCTAAATGTAAATTAATTTTATTTTAAAACATACAGAAATTCCAGGTTTCTGAAATAAAAGGTTTCTTAAAAATAATCTCTATTATCACTCTTTTCCTTCAGTGTATATGTTAAGTAAAAATTAAGATTATATTTCATTTATTTGACTTCAAGATGTTACAACTACAGTGACTCCAAGTCTGATCACTGACCTTAGCAACAAGATAGTGAAACCTTTCCGCAGTAGGTTTAGATTTGGAACAATACAGATACTTTTGTTAGACTGAGTTCTAAATACTTAATCAGAAGCTAGAAGCCTGCTGTTTCTAATCTTGATTTTGAGGTTATGTCTACACTGACTTTTAAGAGAGAAGAAGCTGGTGCTGGTATCTGGATTGAGCGAACACAATATAGCATGAAAAACGTTAGGGAGAGTGAGTTCTAGAACTCTATAGCACTGAAAACCAGATCTTAGGTGCCCTTGCTACTTGACTCAAAGATGCTTTGCGGAACAGAAGGCCATGACATGACACCCTCTGAAATTCCAACCTACCCACATACACAAGTGACTGCAGAGTAATTCAACGTTGTCTTCTGCAAAAATAGCTACGATTTATGGAAGGTAGTAGTGCTAAAAGACAAACCGTAAGACAAGCCACAAACACTCTGCATACAGTGATGTGAATCTTGGTCTAGCCAAAGGAAAAAAAAAAGTGTAATTTTATCTCTATTGTGGCACTAGTTTATCACTAAAAAACTGAAATAAAAATATACACATAAGGAGTCAGAGTAATTACAGCTTATTTAAGAGCTGAGCATGAGCTCAGCCTCTGCTTCATTTTTCAGTACCAGCAGAAGGGAGATAATTGCTATATTTCACAGACATTTTGTGAAATGTGAAATGTTGCTGTGTGCTTTACCATCACCAGTTCAACAAAAGCTTGACTTAAGTAGTCTATAAACCACCTCAAAGGTTAAATTACTAATCCTACTGGCCAACAACTGCCTTTTTACTGTTCAAGAGTTACATATCTTTCAGAGAGGTAGACTTCTAGTGTCTCTACACAATGGTATGTTAGAGGTAACAATTACATTGCTGTCAGATACTTCCTTTATAAAATTATTACATATACTTTTGTTTGGAATCCAGGAGCATAACATATACCAAGTATCCCATTCTTTAAAAGGACTAGACTGGGATATGCCAAAGTTTCATATTGACCAAATACTTCAGATTCATATTATGTCCTCCTACATTTTACTTTTCTTTAAGATAATTCAAAGAAATTACATTAGACTTCTATCTAAACAATGTTTGCCTATGAAACTTAATTTAAAAATATATATAATGGAAAAGAAAAATAGTGTTATCAGAATTTCTAAGGACTAGATGATTTATACAAAACTTTTAGGAGAGATGTTATTTGGTAGATTATAATGGTTGCATTTATTCCTGTCTTTTCACATGCCTGAAGGAGATCATACAATACATAATCTCATGAAAAGCGGTGTTTACAAAGACATACATTTTCTTCTTGAACTCCTTTCATACTGTACTGACAATTTCTCCTTTCAATAGAATAGGTTTTTTCATGTCTACAGCCACTGGAATTACTCTCTGATATTATGATAAATGTTAAATTTATTGTAGTGAGTGTGTACTAGCACAGAAATCTCTCTACACATGTAGAAAAACAGTTTATCAGATAATGTATGGAAAAGATTCAGAGACTGGCCTTTTTCAATGTAGTTTTTTCAAAATTTGGGAGGTCAATGCAAATGCAAATCTGTAAAATTGAGCTAAATGTCCTGGTAAATCGCAGAGCAAACTTATGTCTTAGATACTTTCTGCCTTCTTTCTGAATAGAAATATGAGTTTCTTCTATTTGTATCTTTACGGGCAGTTATCTGTAGAGATTACTGGGGATGATTCAATCTATTTCTCATGAAGAAGTGCAGAATTACCAAAGTGCTGAGCAGAAATAGGGAATATGTACGTGGATACATATTGAGTATGGAGGAAAAAGAAAAAAAGTGCAAAGGTAAATTAATGTTCCAGTTGAACTTCTGGTGGAGCTTAGATACACCTGACATAAACTCAACAGTACCGTAAATATGAACAATGTTGTATGTGATGGGTCTTGGCTACCTCTGAAATATTATTGCTTAGGAATGTTATGTTTCTTCAAGTGCTACTCCAAAGAAGCCTCGGAGCATATGACAAAAGTCACTTGATCTGCTCGGCAGTGACAGACAGAGCTCAGTAATAGGTGAAAAAGTCCACATAAATGTGGTTATGAGACAGATACGCCTAACAGCTCCTCGTAGGCCCAGAGCACAAGGAAGGGAGGGAGGAGAAAAGGTCATCACTGCACACTCCAGAACCTTGTGGAGACACAACAGCCTGGTGTAGCAGCTTGTGCTCCTCTCAAAGGATCACAGCAGGAAGCTTTGTCTGACTGAAAGATCTATGCTCATATCTTGTCCAGTCATGTGAATCATTACTTCGCTGGTGTTTACTTCAGTTTTCTTTCCTTCTAGTTATTAAAAAAACAAAAAAGGATCCCAAATGTACCAGAAATTAAAGTCTTACAGCAAGACTTGTAATGGTGTGAATTAGGAGCACTCAATGCAGTAAACTTCTTTCCTGGAAATTTTTAATTATCTTCCTCTCCACCTTCCCATCAACTCTATGCACTCAAAAGGAGTAATACAAACAAAACATTAAGAAGTGAGCCATGATTAATACACTTTACTTTGCCTGTGAAGAGACAAAGCTCTTTTACTTGAGCCAAACTGTGGTAAATGAGTTGTTTTATCTCTCTGCCTGTTGTGACCATAGGGTGACACACAAGATTAAAAAATAAAATAAAAAAAAAATCATAAGCCAAGTAACAGAGAAAGGATTAATAATTCATAATACAGAAAGAAAATAGAAAAAATAATTTCACTTCACTTTTTTTTCCAAATATTTTAAAGCCACTAATTGAAAGTTACTTGTTTCCTATTTACCGAAAATTATTCCTTCTGAGACTCAAGCTGTCAGTCATTCATGATTTCTGCTTAGTAGAGGCAGTACACAGCAGTATATCATTATAGCTTGATATTTTTTTCCAAATGTGGAAATGTCATATTTAATGACACAACAAAGTCCGAAATGCTGAATGAGTTGAAGTAAAAATGAGGCATTCAGTTGATTAATTAAAGGTTAGGCTAAATGTGTCTATATGAAATCACACCTTCTTATGGTTATGTCTTTGGCACTGTGAGCACAAGATTTCCTGTGTGTGCTTTGTCTGAGAATAGAAGAAAATTACAGAAAGAGTATATTGTTCAGCATCAGAATAAACCCAAAGTTTTTCATAGTCCATTTCTCTTACTGTTTTGTTTGCTTATTTGTTTGTTTGTTTGTTTTTTCCTGGTTTTAGAATGTTATGGTGACAAATAACTAATCACTGGTGTTTTGAAACAGTGTCTTGATATCATTTAGTTAAAGACTGGGCAATATTTTCTCTCTTTGCCTGTTTTTATCTCAATTTATTTCCTTAGCTGTAGTATCCTCCTATGAAAATAAAAAAAATGAAACGTTTGATACCTGTAGAAGGTAGAAAGAACTTGCCAAGGATATGATGTGTACTTGCTGGAATTATTACTGAGTTTGAGAGGAAAGAGT